>NW_026732050.1:0-295000 GCF_028476545.2 Physella acuta
TATTAAAAGAAACCAATTGTATTAAAACGTATTGTACGATTGTTGAACTGTAAAATACGTTAGTGACTTTTATCAAGATGGTGCAGGGGGGCGCTTTTAGGCTAAATAAAATAGCAAAATTACACAGGATTCTGAGTAAACAACCTTTAGCTCTCAGAAAGAAACGAATTGTACTGTGCATTGTATAATTGTGTAACATTTTTTAAAAAAAAAAGTTAGTTACGTTAAAAACCGCTCTACAAACTTTGTCCAAGATGGTTGTGATGAGTGTGTGTGGGGGTGGGGGGGGGGGGGGGCGCTTTTTTTCGCTAACAAAAATCGCAAGTATTTGTACTGGATTGGTGAGTAGATAACTCTCTTAACACTTAGTAAAGAAACCAAGTGTATTAACGCGTAATGTACAATTTCAATAGCCAGTTTTGTTAAAAAAAAAGACGCGACTAGTTCTTTGTAAGATTCTTACGATTCTCTCAACTTCAACGTGAGAGATCAGATACTTTTGATCAGTGTTTCTTCCAGACTTTTTTCTCCGGGGGGGCACTTGAAATCTTCGGGGGGAGGGGGGAGGCGGTAAACTTTCTTCGGGGGGGGGGGCGGACACTGTTAAAAGTATATATTTTCTATATATAAATTATATAAATTTCATTTCGTTCGGGGGGGGCGGTAAAAAATTTTCCGGGGGGCTTCGCCCCCCCGAAAAGATGCCTGGAAGAAACTGTGTGCGAGAAGGCAGGGCAAATCTGCGAAATCCAAGACTACGAGCTGTTAACATCCGTTGGATTCCAGTTTGTTTTCTCTAGCTTGTTTTGTCATACCATCAACCAATCAACGAAATACCCATGTCGTATTCCAATGTGAACAATAAATATTTCTGATAACTTCTTCTTGTATGTCACTTGTGTGTCCTTACTCTAACAAACTTCGAATCCAATATGTACCATATCACAACAGAGATCGTTCAAAACTAGAACATAAAAGGCTGGTCTAAACATATTAGCGTTAGCTACAAACTACCCTCTAACACAGATCAGGCTTATTTTTTTTTACTGACATTACTAATCTTTCGCAAAAAAAGTTAAACGCATCTTAATGGGAATTAAATTGTCGTAAAGTTTTAAGGAATGAAAATCATACAATGTAATTATTAAACCTTGTCCGGACTGTAGCATACACGCTTACACACACGCTTACACACACAAATACACTCTTACCCACACACAAGCTTATATATAAACACACTATCACACACACATAATTATACACACACACACACACACACACACACATATATATATATATATATATAATATATATATATATATATATATATATATATATATATATATATATATATATATATATATATAAGCGGGGGGGGGGGGGGGCGCCAAATTGAAAGTTCGCCCCGGGCGCCGGGAAGGGTCGCTACGCCTCTGGGTAACCCTAACTGAAGTAGGTTTACTCGACTTCAACAACAAGTGCTACGTTAAAAGCTTCACCCTTCTAATATTAGAGACGGTGATATCACGGACTAAACAACGGTGAAATCTGATCAAATGTAATATGCTCTCATTGCACGAAACTTGATGTCAGTCAAGTTCAAACGCTTGCGTGTAATATGGTCCCCACTATCTCAAATACTGGTCTATTATCTAGGCCTATCTACCACAAATACGGGTCTATTATCTAGATTTATCTACCACAAAATGACTGGCCTGACTCTATGCTGATAATGATCAGACCGCTGATTTAGTTGGTCATATTATCTCTTGATGCACTGAACTATTGTTTATTTTAGCCTGGTGATAGATCGAAGTAGTTTGTTTATAAATCGAGGATTGTATTCATACTGTGGTCGAAAGTATTTGTGTTCGTTTTATCCAATTGGTAGAATGGATTTTAATTTTATCAAGAACTCGATGGAATAATTAATTAATCAGTAGTGATATACTAAACTTTTCACGTTTATTTTCATTAAGAACGGGATTTGTATTATTCAAGTCCTATGAAATAGCCCGGGCAATTATTTGATACTAGTGATTTCAGATCAGCTTGATACAACTGACTTTAGATCAGTTTGATATAACTTACTTCAGATCATGCATATATCATTTGATTGAAATGAAAACGTTATTCTCAAATTGGACGTACAGTTGGCCCAGGACAAAAGCAGGCTAGTTAACAAGAAGTTAACTTGGTTGTTGATGTTGAAGTTGACTCGAATGTTGATGTTGGAAAACATTTTGCGTCAAATATTTCTATCGTGTGAGAGCGTTGACTTTTTCTACAAAGTTTAGGTCAAAGGTCATACGTCTGTTGTGACTGTTGTGTAGATTCTGCATGGGCGTCGAGTTTTAATGCTGCGCTTTGTAATCTTCTTGACCTAATTAATGACTGACAATCAGTCCCACCCTGCTAATTAAGCTGCGAGAGACTTCAAGTGTTTTAAATTCATGTTGGGTTTAACCATGGACTTCTCCCGGCCTGGATATCTCGTGAGTACAACAGTGTTGGTTGATTAGTGGGTTGGTGGGGTGGGTGGGTTGGTGGGTTGGTTGGTTGGTTGGTTTAGCTGAGGTCGTGTGGTTGCTCACGTGAGTTGTGGTTTCTTTAATGGTAAAATCAAATGTGTTTGATTTTTACCCAATGAAACTGTGATAGTACCATTGAATTCGCCTTTCTATTTACAATATATAAACTTCCCATGTTACGTTTCACTCCACCAACAAGCTCTAAGACACCTCTACCAGAGGACGTAGCAACCCTTCCAGGCGCCCGGGGACAAACATTCGATTTTCACCCCACCCCCCCCCCCCCCCTCAAACTTTCGATTTGCAGCCCCCCCCCCCCTCAAACTTTCGATTTGCACACCCCCCCCCCTCAAACTTTCGATTTGCACACACCCCCCCCCTCAAACTTTCGATTTGCACACACCCCCCCCCCCCCTCAAACTTTCGATTTGCTCCCCCTCCCCTCAAACTTTCGATTACTTTTTCCAACCCATTTTGGCGCCCCCTAGGTCGGCGCCCGGGGACATATGTCCTCCCCCTCCCCCCCCCCCCCCCCATCGCTACGCCTCTGACTTCTACCAACCAGCTCTAGGACACCTCTACCACCTAAACAAAATCTCCAGCTGATCTCATCACCTTCACTCAACCCTCTGTATCGCCACCATCTTCCCAGACGACTTGACCTGTTCAAGTATAAATCAATTTTGTGTATAGCATCTTTAAAGTTTGATCCATACATATACAACTATACATCGCTTCTATAATTAGTTTACATGTACTTAGCGTGCCTATCATTAGTTTATCGATCCAATCGTGTCTGTTATTAAACAATGAATCAATTTACTATTCTTATCACCGTTCATTGCTTACAAAGCAACGTGATTAGACCGTATATCTATAAAAATGTGGTACCTCTAACCACCTGACAGTATCATGGTCTCACCCCCCCCCCCCCCATGTGTCCCAGGCCTGGGCACCCATTCTCCAACATCACAAGACCGAGAGGAAAAAACAACAAGTGTCCTTTCTCCAAGCAGGTCTTTGAGCGATCGTCTTACGACTCCCAGCCTGTCGCCAGGTGGGATTAAGTCGTGATTAAAGTGAAAGGCCTGTAACGTCAAACCCCGGGGGAGGGGATGTCGCCCCTGGGAGCCGTCTGGAACACATCAAACCCTGATGCTGAGAAAATCGTGTGCTACAATAGCTGGCAGTTCCCGCCCTAATTCTGTCATCTTCCCAGCCTCCCAACTCAAATCGAGGCTTAAATGCTATTTTTAGCCTATAGGGATATCAACGATGTGTTTAGGTACCTGTCAGGTTTGAAGATGCCCCGTGACGTCACTGGTGTTTATCCTGCTACCCGGGCCCTGGTTCCAGAGCAGGATGGTATCGCCTTTGTTTACAGGGTGTGTTTTGTTGTACGGGGCTCGGTGTACAGCAGCTGGGCGGATGGTGCGACAACGGCGTCAAGATTAGCTGGATGTTGGGTGCGGGCGTGTGGGTTTGGCTAGGTGTGTGGGGCGTGAGGGGATATTTGTGTTAGAGGGCGCCATTCAGGGTTAGGGGAGTGGGGTGCCATTTGTGTTATGGGGGGAGGAGCATTTTGGGCTTGTGGGGCGTGTGGGTGCCAGTTTGTAATGTGGGTCCCAGAAAGATAGATGTTGACGATTTAGTCTGGAACTTCATGGTGCCAGAACCCCCAGGGATGTTCTGTTACACTACCTTTGCTGTAGCAAACACTACCTATGCTGCAGAAAACACTACCTATGCTGCAGAAAACACTACCTATGCTGCAGCAAACACTACCTATGCTGCAGCAAACACTACCTATGCTGCGCCACACTACCTATGCTGCAGCAAACACTACCTATGCTGCAGCAAACACTACCTATGCTGCACCAAACACTACCTATGCTGCACCAAACACTACCTATGCTGCAGCAAACACTACCTATGATGCAGCAAACACTACCTATGCTGCAGCAAACACTACCTATGCTGCAGCATACACTACATATGCTACAGCTATACGCTTTCCTTTTGTAAATGTGTATTTAATGTTTGTTTGAATGCAAAAACTAAATCAGAATGGCGTGGTCTAGTTGTAGAGCATATCATTGCATGAAGTCTAAAACAATGTTCCTGCATTGAATCTTTGAAAAAAAAGTCCACACTGCCCTAATTAGTACCTGCCCATGTCAAAGCATGCTGGGAGGGGGGGGGCGTGGAATAACGGGCTTTATGCTGAGTGTACAATCAGCTGATCGTATAAAAAGTTTTCTACTAAACCAGTACACACAAGTAGGTTAAAACCAGTGTTAAAATGTACGTGTATAGACCAACAGCCGACCCACATTAAGATGTAATCTGCCACAACCACCCCCCCCCCCTCTCCCCCCACACATACATCTGGTCTCTGGGGCCACTACCAACAACTATACCTTGTTAAAAAGGGATGGAGGGGGGGTGGTTGGACACGTGGGAATGTGAGGAAACGCGCGAGGGTGGGGGGGTGTGGGGCTAGCACCCCCTTCCTGACACGACTATTACTTTCTAATTGGATCAATTGGCTTTACATTCTCGCTCCACTGTCTTTTATCTCTCCCCCTCCCCCGTCTCCCCTCTTCCCCGTCTCTCCCGCCCCCCCCCCCCCCCTGTGCCAGCAAACAGCCATGACGAATAAGTCCTGGGGTTGCACATTAAACCACTTTTAGAGTGAGCTGAATTAACATCTGGTTTGTGTTTAGTGGGTTCTTGTGTTTGTATGTTTGTGTTTGCATGTTTGTGTTTGCATGTTTGTGTTTGCATGTTTGTGTTTCTGTATGTATTCACGCATGCGAGTGTGTTTGTCGATTTTAGATGGAACGGGTTTTCCCCCATTAAACTACAACTTGAGAATAATGAGTACTTTAATTCATCGTCCTAATTAACTCACAAACCATGTTTAATGAATAAATGACGTCATTTCTTAAATCCATGTTGTCTCCAGTAAATGTTACATGTATTGTACTTGTGGGTAAAACTTTCTTTGTTCGACTTGTATTGTTTTTTCCCAATTGCTCTGTATCGAGTGGTCTGCGCATGCGTCTACTTGAGCTCAGAACGTTGTGGGATTGCTTGTAAAGCGCTTGTGGAATCTTTTGTCGGGTTAGTTGTGTGGGTGGTTGGGGGAGTGTGGGGGATTGTTTGTTGTTTAGGAGAGTGTGGGGGATTGTGGGTAGTTGGGGGAGTGTGGGGGATTGTTTGTTGTTTAGGAGAGTGTGGGGATTGTGGATTGTTTATGAGAGTGGGATTGTGATTCGTTTATGAGAATGGGATTGTGATCTGTTTAGGAGAGTGGGGATTGTGGGTTGTTTAGGAGAGTGTGGGGGGGTGTGGGTAGTTGGGAGAGTGTGTGGGATTGTGGGTAGTAGGGGGAGTGTGGGTGATTGTTTGTTGTTTAGGAGAGAGTGGGGATTGTGGGTTGTTTATGAGAGTGGGATTGTGATTTGTTTATGAGAGTGGGATTGTGATTTGTTTAGGAGAGTGTGGGGATTGTGGGTTGTTTAGGGAAGTGTTGGAGTTATGTGAGGAGGGAGTGGGTGTACAACACATACCAAACTGTACCTCATCGGTACAAAACATCCACACATCTTAGAAAAAAAGTGGAGCAGATAGTCCCCCCCCCCCTCCCACGAGACAAACATTTCTCTTATAAGGCCCTCTCGCAGATACCTTTGGTTTACATGTCAGGGGCAGGGGCGGATTAAGCTTGGGCGGGGCCCCAGGCTGAAACTTTTTGGGGGCCCCTGATATATATATATATATATATATATATATATATATATATATATATATATATCCTAATCAGCATACTATTCAAGATATTAATGGATTATTTATAACTTATAGGAACATTCGACGCCGATATTTACAAAACTGCTAATTTAGAAAGCTGTCAATTGTGTTCAATTACCTTCTTCTTCTTCTCTTATTCTTCGTTCTTAATTTTAGTGTTGGAAGGGATCCCCTCCAAGATAATTAAGTATACGTGTCAACTGGTTATGCGCCATTGAGACCATTGACTCCGATTTCAGCCTGCTTTTCTTTTTTTTAAATTTGTTTCCATAGCCTTTGTCTACAAACTACAGCAGATGTTTGATTTTGGAGTTGTCTCTCCTAGAAGAGTAGCAATTCCCAGCTAACGAGCCTCATCTGCCCGAGGATTTGAACTCGAGACATTTCGGTTAAGCATCCACGAGCTTTATCGACTCGACCACGCCGATTCCCTAACATCTAACCAATATGTACTCATTTTTAGCTGCGTACCTGGTGGTTGGACGATGTCCCGCGTCTGGTGGTGGGGGAAGTTAAGCCAGGTGAGCGCCTACGGATGAATAAGCGACCAACATGTAGTGTTTCAAACCAACATCTTCGTGAGACTGATTTTGTCCACAGTTTGCCATTTAGTTGGAGTCAGTGGCGTAGGCAGTGGGGGGGGGGGGGGGTTAGGGGGGGTCATAACCCCCCCCCCCATAGACCCCTCGGTATATATATAAAAAGTATGATGGGGGTGGAAATCGAAAGTTTGAGGGGGGTGCAAATCGAAAGTTTGAGGGGGGGGGGGGGTGCAAATCGAAAGTTCGTCCCCGGGTAAAAATTGGAACCCCCCCCCCCCCTTGAGACGATCCTGTCTACGCCACTGGTTGGAGTTCACTACGTCGAGGCCTGCCTGGCTAATTGGAGTCAACCTCCTGAGCCGGTATATCCGTGTCAAGATAGTTATTATACTGTCATTCAATAATTTATATTGGGCATATTATAATGTCGTTATAGAGCAGACTATAAAGACTGTTGGCACTTGTTTGATTGCAGATGCAAAAAGACAAAAGATAATTTCAAATTACTCTATGTAGGAAATTATTAATAACATACAGAGGTTAAACTAGGCCCAACTAAAACAGTAAGCACGGTATTAGCGTAAAAAAACCACACCTCCATCCTCATAGGTGTGATCCATTTATGAGGCCAACAAAACGTTGGATTTCCACAGGCGTCCATTTAAAGAAAGTCATCCCTGGCCTGTAAACCCGATATTAACGTTCACTAAAAGTAAAGGCTTACAAGTGTTTTAAAAAGTTTAAATCATAGAGTGTTCACACCAGCTTCATGTCATTTATGTTTCAGAATTCGACCGCTGTTTGTGTTTTTAACTCTAAAATTAACCCAATTTATTGTCATAAGCAAACGCTGTCCGGGCTGGTATTTATACTAAAGTGTGTTCTCGAGTTTGATATTTTGATCAAAAATTGAAATAAACTTGTGATTCAAATATTAAAAAACAATTCACTTAAAACGGAAATTTACTATGACTGAAAAAGAAAATTTGGGGGCCCCTAAAAATCGGGGGCCCCTGGCTGCAGCCCCCTCAGCACCCCCCTTAATCCGCCACTGGTCAGGGGTTTCCAACTGGTGCATCCTCCCTCACCCACCCATCCTGTATCATTTCCTCACTTCACCCCCCCCCACCAAACTTTCATCCACGTCTGTTCCTTACCGCCCCCACTTCAAACCCCCCCCCCCCCTGTTCACCAGACAAAACTCGAAGATGGATTACCAAAGTGGCAATTGTTGTAAGCCCACAAATCATTTTTTGTTCAAGACAGCGGTGATGGTTTTAGCCACATGTGGCTGTGGGAGAAACAATGTGCGCACCACATAGCGCATCACGGGAGTGCACCACGTGAGTTGTGAGTGCACCACGTGAGTTGTGAGTGCACCATGTGAGTCATGTGTGCCTCATATTTGATGTAATCGCACCATGTAAGATGTAATCGCACAGTGTAAGATGTAATCGCACCATGTAAGATGTAATCGCACCATGTAAGATGTAATCGCACCATATAAGATGTAATCGCACCATGTAATCGCACCGTGTAAGCGCACCGTGTTGAACCACACCACGTGTCCCATCTGTTGGACGGGGAGAGTGGCAGTCACGTGATGTATGGCAGAGTTGCAACAGCAACATGCACAACATGTGCCCAATCTTCTGGCTTGTTTAGATACAAGTTGCAGCAACATGTGCACGATGTAACAAGTTCACTTTATAGATTTGGTAGCTTGTTAAGACAAAAGTCGTAGCAACAAGTTCACGATGTAACAAGTTCACTTTATAGTTTCAGGTGGCTTGTTTAGATACAATTTGCAGCACGATGTAGCAAGTTCACTTTATAGTTTCTTGTAATAAGACAAAAGTCGCAGCAACAAGTTCACGACCGAGTGGCAGGAAAGCATAGATCACTTAGAGGTTGAACAAGTGATGTTGACTAGAAAATCTAGGCTTATATACACCATGGTCACATGTTTTAGTCTATTATGTTTTGAATGAACGCTGTTTAAAGAAAAACCATCCGCAATAATCAACACTAAATTTTTAAGAAAATTATATTTCTGTCATATATACTTGCATTATAAGTTTATAACGTGATAACTGATATACAGCTGTACATAGAGCGCGGGCAGCGAGTTATACAAGCTGGAGGTTGTAGTTTAACATCGAGGGAACTAATTGGTACCGGCTGCTTTAGATTAGGATTTTTTTCTTCGTGTCTGTAGACAATGGCTGAATTGATGTAGACAAAACAGGTTTTTTTTTTAAATTCTTTTGTATTGGGTAACTGACGCTGCTTAAGGCTACTTGAATGTTCATTTACAGTCTTAGTGGCGCTGTTTAGGGCTATACAGCCATACCACACAACCACACAGCCATACCACACAGCCATATCACGCAACCACACATCCATTCCACACAACCACACAGCCATACCACACAACCACACAGCCATGCCAATCAGAGACACAACCACACACCTTTATCTCTTAGCACAACTCTCACACACACAATTTTCACCACACAGCCCCACCGCTCACACACATCAATCACACACATCCCTCACACACATCCCTCACACACAACCCTCACACACCTATCTACCACAAAGCCCGCACGACTCTAAACCCACACGTATCACACAAGATGTGGACGTTGATTTAAACCGCTTCTAGAATTGTGATGGTCACTGTTGCGCTTATGGGGGGGGGGGGGGGGGGGCACCGGCCCTACATGACGTCATGTCATGTGATCTCAAACTTAATAAACTGGTTTAAGTGTACTTCGTGTGTGGTCTACTTTTTTCTGCCATAAATGTTATGGTCCAATGTTTATAAATGTTCAGCGTTTGATCGTCATACGGTACAGATCAAAGTTTGAAGGCTCGGGTGTGTGATCTGTATACAAGCAATACAAGCCAATGTTTATCTTAGCTTTTGTTTTTAGCTTGTGTTGGGGTTTAGTCAAATCAGGGCACACAATTCT
This sequence comes from Physella acuta, assembly GCF_028476545.2. Taxonomy (NCBI): domain Eukaryota; kingdom Metazoa; phylum Mollusca; class Gastropoda; family Physidae; genus Physella; species Physella acuta. The sequence continues at coordinate 9,868 of NW_026732050.1, forward strand.
AAGTGGACTGTAACACAATGTGTGGGAATGTATAAGTGAGGGGATAGTTGTGTGGGGATAGGTCTGTGGGCTAGGTGTTTGTAGTTTGGTGAGTGTGTGGATTTGAGTGTGAGGATTGCTCTGTGGCCTAGGTGTGTGTGTGTAAATGGGTGAGTGTGTGGATAGAATGTGGATGTGTGTGTGACTAAGAGTGTGTGGATATGTGCATGTGTGATAGAAGTGTGTGGATAAGTGCATTGGTGGATAGGTGCTCGTGTAAATAGGAGTGCGTGTGGATAGTTGTGTGTGTGGATGTGTATGGATAGGTGCATATGTGGATAGGTGTGTGTGTGTGTGTGGATAGGTGCATGTGGGTAAAGAACGATAAGAAAACATTTGCCCCTTACCTCTCCGTGTATGTAGTTGTTACCTTACATGGGATCGAACAACCAAACTTAGGAACATTCGAGTGGTGGTATCTCTACCCCCCCCCCCCCCCCCCAACCCAGGCACGATACAGCGTCTACTGGGTTCCTGTCGGGAGAGGGCCACCGTGCTCCGCCCCCGCCCCTCTCACCCGCCGGCCCGCGTCTTAGAATGCAACCTGTAGCTGGCCGTGAACCTACCGTCTGCCAGTCACCAGCCGTCGGTGGGGGGAGGGGGAGACAGACCGGCGTTTGTTGTGGTCAGTTCTCTACTGAAGGATGATTCACGTGGGACCTAACTTGGGGAACATGTTCAGGTATTTAGGGACGTGCGGCCAGGAACTAGCATAAACACGGGGAACATTGGCCAGGAACTAGCATAAACACGGGGAACATTGGCCAAGTATGAGGAACTAATTGTTTTTTCTGTGACGCTGTTGGCTCAAGTGGATTCTTGCACTTTTGTTTGTTTCTTTCATCAGTGTAAGTGGTGCTTACGTCAGTAGCACACGACAGTAGATAACGTATGGCTGAAATTGTTTTCTAATGGCCTGATTAATTCTGGTACGTAATTAGTGGCCATTCACTGCTGACTAGATCAGGAGTTTGTGATGAATGAATTGAAGGATAGGTCTATATCGTCAGTGCATTAGGACAGTCAGTCAGTCAGTTTGATGTGTGTGTTTAGTTACGTTTAAGCTTCGTCGTGTTAACAAATCTGGATTAAGTTCGTGAAAATGTTGAAACGGAAAAAGGAAAAGAATCGAAGCGCTTATTCTAAGGTAATGTAGATCTTTGTAATTAGGCCGAAATATATTTTTCTAATTGGTTTCTTTAATCAACATAAAAGTAAAATTTAATTAGATCTCTAAAGCTAAAATTGTTTGTTTCTGTAATTACCTCATCAACAATGAATTTAATTAATGTAGTAATTAGTGTTAAGTGTCGTTCTGATGTGCTCGGCACTAGTTTTGTATTCAGCCATTCCTCTAGTCTCTACATGGACCTAACCACACAGGTGATCCAGGATTTGTAGGGTTAACATCCATTCTTTTTTTCTTTTTTATATGGCTGGGATGAGAGGCGTGCTGTAATTAAAGCAGTTCCACTCTAATGCGTCTAATTGTCAATAGGTTAAACCTACCCCCCCCCCCCCCCCCCCAGTTTTTTTCAGATCTCTCCCCGCACAATATATATATATATATATATATATATATATATATATATATATATATATATATATATATATATATATATATACGGTCCGCATCCCATAGATGTTTCAAATGCCCTTCTCTCCCCTCCCCCACTTGGGAGAAATCTGCGTGAAAGCTACCCTGCCCACACCCATATGCCCTATCTATACTGTATTGGCTACTTCCCACCTCCCAACATAAACATTACAGCCAGTGTAAGGAGTTTAATTACCGTAGACTAATTAAGTTTTAAGTTGATTAAAAAGTCTTTTACGTTCAATATGCCCTTGACCTGCAACCGAAAGTGTGAATACTCCCCCCCCCCCTCACACATACATGCACACAAATACAAGCTGTTAAACGATTCTACATATATCACTGATCCGTGTTTACCTAAGGTGATTAACACTGACATATTGAGGGCCTGTAAATATATTCAACCTGGTGATACAGTTTTATTATAGGCCTAACACACTAGGGTAGACATGGATATACAGAAGGTCTTTACACATGAGGTATATTTAAATAATACATGTGCGTGCACAGTGTACCTGTACATGTAAATATTTGTACATTTAGTTCGCCCAATGCTGTCCGAATACATGCTTTGAACACAACTTTATAGATATGCTGAAAATAAAAAAAAAAATGGTTTCTACAATCTTGATTGATTGCTGCAAATTTCAAGCCATTGAACAGTGTAGATGTTGGGGGGGGGGGGGGGGGGTAGGGCTACTGTAAAGTAAAGGGAAATAATAGTAATACATAAAAGAAAGGGGAGACTACATTAACAAAAAAACAAAGTTGGAAGGGAGGGGGGGGGGGACTACACTATAAAAACAGCCTACAAACTGTACTAACAAAGTACAGTAAAGGGAGCTCAAATATTGATATTGAGTCGGTCTCTGTAGGGTCATTGAATCCTCTTTTCGTACCCCAAATTGTAAGGACGGTAGCTTACACTAAGTGAACAATTTTCTGTAGAGATCTACCTACACAAAGATGATCTAAGTTTACCTCTGGTGTCATTATTTACATGTTTTACTGTTTGACACCCCCCCCCCTTTTCTCCACGCCTCCCCCCCCCCCTTCTTCTCAGGTCACGTCTGTAAGTTGACAAGCACAAATATCTCGAGTCCCACAAACACACACGGGTACGGGCCTTTCATAACACTGGCTGGGCTGACATGTATAGGGTGACCGCGGCGTGTGTGTGTCGTGTTGTGCCCCTTTTGTCACACGCTACAGACCTGTTTTTTTTTTCCTGGATCTACGTGCATTCTGTCTTCACTGATAAGAGACATTGCGGGGGTCTTTTTTTTTTTTTTTTTTTTTTTTTTTTTTTTTTTTTTTTTTTTAGATCTGTAGTGGCATTTAGGTCGAGGGGGTCGGGGGTGTAGTATGTCGTGTGAAGCGGGGGTGGGGGAAGGGAAATGTCACAGTAATATTTTCTAGGTCGAACAGCTGAGTTAAAACAAAAGTAGGTTAACGCAATTTGAAAGTTTGTACGTGTGGGACTTAAAATGGGTTCGTTGTACAGTTGTAGTGATGGAGAAATGACCACGTTTGGGGGAGGGGTGGGAGGGCACACGATCGTCCATTTACACGTACTCAAACTGTCAAATTAAAGATATCGATACCGTAAAATTAACAACTTCGATAAGATTCGAGTACCCCCGCTGACCTATATTTTTCTTAATCCCTCAAAGATTATCCCATATCAGTTGACCCCGGGCCTGACACCCCCCTGGTATCTCACAATGGGCCGGTCTACGCCCGGGGGTGCGAGATTGGCCGTTGGTGATTATCTTTTAAGTGGCGCGTGAATCATGACAATGGTGCTGTATCGTGGACGTACGGCGGTACAACAGCCCTCCAAATAGCTCCTTGATGATGCCCCATCACTCACAATACAAAGGTCATGGTCGCTGGGATTAGGGGGCGGGGCGGAGAGCGCTGCGACCACCAGTCTCATAAAAACAAGCGAGGGTCTCAAATTTAGACTCAGAGGCCTGACATTCTTCTGATGTTCGAGTACATATTTTTAAGCTTTTATCTATCTTAATATTGAACTAGAAGACAACTTTCTTTGAGCAGTCCTGCGCTTTTAGACTTTCTGTAAGCTTTTAGACTTTTTCTAAGCTTTTAGACTTTCTGTAAGCTTTTAGACTTCCTGTAAGCTTTTAGACTTTCTGTAAGCTTTTAGACTTTCTGTAAGCTTTTAGACTTTCTGTAAGCATTCTTAGCCTCTAGAGTCACAACCCTCTGACTGTTTTCTTACTGACAGTTGTCATCAATGATCACTCGAATCTCTGTTACATTTTTTTCTTCCTTGCTCACCCATCAACATTCCAATCAGAAAGTTAATGTTTTCAAGGGAGTTAATCTGTAAATAAAATTATCTACACAAAGGTTTTCTACAACAAGTCATTAAGTCAAGTCAAATCTCAATGTAGTTAAAAACATACTAAAACTGTTTCTGTAGTACACTGACATTATTTCTAAGCAACAAAAATAGAATATTTTTTCGGTTACTTACCAATGTTTTGTTACTTTAAAAAAGTATAAATGACGTGTGTATATAATGCTATAAATACTTTACTACAATTGTTCCACGTTACATCCGAGTGTCCCTGCTACAAGTGGGCCGTCCCATGCCCAGATTGAGCGACGATATTGTCTCATCCAACTGAACATGCAACATCACAATAGGATTGTTCCACAACACGGGTGACTCCACTACAAATGTGTCTGACTCACTAGTGACTCTACCACTTCATCACGCGCATCTTTGACTTGTTACACTTATAAACCTGCTCATACTGGTTGATTTTTGATACGCAATTTTTTTGTGTCTAGCATTTGCCAGTAAATCTTTGAGCTCATTGTGTTTGAAGTAATCGGATTTCTAGCTTTGAACGATGAGCATTGTTTTAAATGACTGTGTTCATAGCATCTTTGTGGTGTGTGGTTTAACATTGTAATTAGTTCTGTAATATCCTTGCAATTAATTAACATGTGGAGGATACGATTAGAAAGAAATAAAGGAATAAGCGACTTAACTTTATTCTCTATGGTAACGTATGAGTTAATTTTTTTTATCTATGTGAGTAAATCAACAATTGACTTGTGTACGAAAATTACAAACATACAATTTAAATTACTTGTTCCTGATAATTACATTTGCGTATGTGGGTTTATAGATGTTTCTTAAAAACACAACAAATTTGCTCGTAGTTTACAAGTCTCGGATCTGCGTGTGTCTGTGCTTGTGTGTGTGTGTGTGTGTGTACCTTTTGTAGTGCTAGGAAATGGATTGTAGCGATGGCGATGATTTGACGTAGTTAATAGTTTTGTTGGTGATAGATCATTAATCTTAACGTCAAGATGGGAGAGGGGGAATCATGTGGTTATGGCTATCTTTTCATTGCATTATAAATCCGCCTCAATGGGGTCAATTCTCTCCCCCTTTGTTATTAAATAAGCCGTTTATTTCCCCTGAACACCTCGCCACCACAAAACGTCAGTGTTGCTCTTTAAATAAGTAAAAACATTTGTACAACCATTAGCTGCGCTATTTTTGTTGGGTTGGTGGAGACACTAGAGGCCATCTGGCTGGCCAAATGTCAGCGCGCCCCGGGGTGTCTGGTTGGCGCCCTGAAGAGGGCGATAACTCAGGTGGCGACCCCAACACTAGTACCCCTGTTTTAGTCTATGGGGTTCTGTTAGGGTGATGCGGTGGATTCTGTTAGGGTGAAGTGGTGGATTCTGTTAGGGTGAAGTGATGGGTTCTGTTAGGGTGATGTGGTGGGTTCTGTTAAGGTGAAGTGGTGGGTTCTGTTAGGGTGGAGTGGTGGGTTCTGTTAGGGTGAAGTGGTGGGTTCTGTTAGGGTGATGTGGTGGGTTCTGTTAGGGTGGAGTGGTGGGTTCCGTTAGGGTGGAGTTATGGGTTCTGTTAGGGTGGAGTAGTGGGTTCTGTTAGGGTGGAGTGATTTTGGGTGAATCGTCGTCTTGCGGTAAGCTCCTACATATTGGCTAACACGGAAAAACTTGCGCAGAACCGTATTGCAAAATCTTAGGGAAAGATTAGCACATCGTCTTAAATAACAATACGCAGGAAAAACAAAGACATGAAACAAACTATACGTTAGTAAGGATAAGAAAAGGCTGGATAAAACTAATAATTTGAATGAAATACACAAAAAATACATGGATGTTTTAAACTTAAGAAAGAAGTAACATTCATACAATGACGATGTCTATTTTTAGTGTTTGTTTGAAGTAAAAAATAACAAACCCAATAATTTAAAAAAACTGCAAACGAAGCGCAGAATGTCTGTATTTGTTGGCAATAATTCACTCATGCACCAATGTCACATTAGACATGAGTGTCTCAATGTGCAGGCCGTTACTTAACATCGTTCATCTGTTCACGTCGACTTTTGACGTCACACAACAGACAATTAACGCGGCATAGCGGTATTTCTTTCAGCTGTTAAACATGGACTTCCGTCTTGTGTTAACATTTTGTCTGTAATTAATACATCAACATACCCACCTATGTTCTGATTATGGATAATTATCATCAAGAACAGTTTGTGTGTGATTAGTTTCCTACGAAGCACATTTGATATTCCAAAATTTTCAGGTAATTACTCAACTATCTCCTGTGTTTATATCTTTACAACATTCAGTGTCCAGATCCACAGAAGGTCGTAGATCAACTATTGCTGACTTGCCATTTTGGCATTACATTCGGGTTACTTCCGTGTCGATTCCCTTTTGGCTTATTTCTTTCTCTCATTAGTCGTATTGCCAATTTGGCAACTATTTTGTCAACGGTTTTGGTAAAAGATTGGTCCACTGAACGGGTAACTTCATTTATTAAGCTGTTAAAATTAAAGACTGGTCCCTTGAACAGGTAACTCGTTTAATTAAGCTTTTATCTGCGCTGTTATTCATAAAAAAAAAAAATATAAAAAAATCAACTCACCGTTTTAAAAATCTCGATGTATTGATACAACGCCATTTAATGTACCATCGCTCTTAGCTTCAACCATGGACATTTCATAGCGTAAATCTAAAGATGTATTCTCTGTTTCATGTACACTTTCAAGGCGTGATGCTAAAGTAGGCTGCCAATTGAAGTAAAAAGCGGAAATAATTTAAAATAAGTTGTAGTACAAATTATTGATCACTGTTAAACCAGAAATGGTACAATAGATCTAATCCTTCCCCGGGCACTTAAAAAAACTTTTCACAACTCCTTTGATGAAAACAAAATATTTTCTTTAATTAAATTATATTTTCTTTTTTAATTTTCACGAAAAATACTTCCAGTAATCAAATTTTTACAGTAGGCCCTATTTCAATCCGTTTTTTTTTTCTTTGTATTTTTGTCATCATGTTTAGTTTCATAGATCGCCGTAAAAGCCAAAAGCCATGTTAACTTACCATAAGATTTGTTTGTTTTTTCTTTGATGTTTTAATGGATGAATTGTGTGTATTTTACTTCTAAATTTTTTGTGTGGTTTTATTTCCTGAATAAAAAAAAAATTACATTTTCTGGCACTTTCCTTGGCACGGTAGACAGGTACAAAAGATGCAGGTGAGGTGTGAGAAAGGTGGAAGCTGATCCCCAGGTGCTAGAGGTGGGATTAGATAAGGGGATCTTGTAGCGCTGTCAATGAGAAGGCACCGGAAGTGGGATCAGAATTGATGGCACAGATAACAGGACTCGGGGAGTCCTCGTTTAAACCTGGTGCTAACAATAGGAGTCAGTCCTCGTTTAAACCTGGTGCTAACAATAGGAGTCAGTCCTCGTTTAAACCTGGTGCTAACAATAGGAGTCAGTCCTTATTTAACCCTGGTGGTAACAATAGGAGTCAGTCCTCGTTTAAACCTGGTGCTAACAATAGGAGTCAGTCCTCGTTTAAACCTGGTGCTAACAATAGGAGTCAGTCCTCGTTTAAACCTGGTGCTAACAATGGGAGTCAGTCCTCGTTTAAACCTGGTGCTAACAATAGGAGTCAGTCCTCGTTTAAACCTGGTGCTAACAATGGGAGTCAGTCCTCGTTTAAACCTGGTGCTAACAATAGGAGTCAGTCCTCGTTTAAACCTGGTGCTAACAATAGGAATCAGACCTCGTTTAAACCTGGTGCTAACAATAGGAGTCAGTCCTCGTTTAAACCTGGTGCTAACAATAGGAGTCAGTCCTCGTTTAAACCTGGTGCTAACAATAGGAGTCAGTCCTCGTTTAAACCTGGTGCTAACAATAGGAGTCAGTCCTCGTTTAAACCTGGTGCTAACAATAGGAGTCAGTCCTCGTTTAAACCTGGTGCTAACAATAGGAGTCAGTCCTTATTTAACCCTGGTGGTAACAATAGGAGTCAGTCCTCGTTTAAACCTGGTGCTAACAATAGGAGTCAGTCCTCGTTTAAACCTGGTGCTAACAATAGGAGTCAGCCCTCGTTTAAACCTGGTGCTAACAATAGGAGTCAGTCCTCGTTTAAACCTGGTGCTAACAATAGGAATCAGACCTCGTTTAAACCTGGTGCTAACAATAGGAGTCAGTCCTCGTTTAAACCTGGTGCTAACAATAGGAGTCAGTCCTCGTTTAAACCTGGTGCTAACAATAGGAGTCAGTCCTCGTTTAAACCTGGTGCTAACAATAGGAGTCAGTCCTCGTTTAAACCTGGTGCTAACAATAGGAGTCAGTCCTCGTTTAAACCTGGTGCTAACAATAGGAGTCAGTCCTCGTTTAAACCTGGTGCTAACAATAGGAGTCAGCCCTCGTTTAAACCTGGTGCTAACAATAGGAGTCAGTCCTCGTTTAAACCTGGTGCTAACAATAGGAGTCAGCCCTCGTTTAAACCTGGTGCTAACAATAGGAGTCAGACCTCGTTTAAACCTGGTGCTAACAATAGGAGTCAGTCCTCGTTTAAACCTGGTGCTAACAATAGGAGTCAGTCCTCGTTTAAACCTGGTGCTAATAATAGGAGTCAGTCCTCGTTTAAACCTGGTGCTAACAATAGGAGTCAGTCCTCGTTTAAACCTGGTGCTTACAATAGGAGTCAGTCCTCGTTTAAACCTGGTGCTAAAAATAGGAGTCAGTCGTTTAAACCTGGTGCTAACAATAGGAGTCAGTCCTCGTTTAAACCTGGTGCTAACAATAGGAGTCAGTTCTCGTTTAAACCTGGTGCTAACAATAGGAGTCAGTCCTCGTTTAAACCTGGTGCTAACAATAGGAGTCAGTCCTCGTTTAAACCTGGTGCTAACAATAGGAGTCAGTCCTCGTTTAAACCTGGTGCTAACAATAGGAGTCAGTCCTTATTTAACCCTGGTGGTAACAATAGGAGTCAGTCCTCGTTTAAACCTGGTGCTAACAATAGGAGTCAGCCCTCGTTTAAACCTGGTGCTAACAATAGGAGTCAGTCCTCGTTTAAACCTGGTGCTAACAATAGGAATCAGACCTCGTTTAAACCTGGTGCTAACAATAGGAGTCAGTCCTCGTTTAAACCTGGTGCTAACAATAGGAGTCAGTCCTCGTTTAAACCTGGTGCTAACAATAGGAGTCAGTCCTCGTTTAAACCTGGTGCTAACAATAGGAGTCAGTCCTCGTTTAAACCTGGTGCTAACAATAGGAGTCAGTCCTCGTTTAAACCTGGTGCTAACAATAGGAGTCAGTCCTCGTTTAAACCTGGTGCTAACAATAGGAGTCAGCCCTCGTTTAAACCTGGTGCTAACAATAGGAGTCAGTCCTCGTTTAAACCTGGTGCTAACAATAGGAGTCAGCCCTCGTTTAAACCTGGTGCTAACAATAGGAGTCAGACCTCGTTTAAACCTGGTGCTAACAATAGGAGTCAGTCCTCGTTTAAACCTGGTGCTAATATAGGAGTCAGTCCTCGTTTAAACCTGGTGCTAATAATAGGAGTCAGTCCTCGTTTAAACCTGGTGCTAACAATAGGAGTCAGTCCTCGTTTAAACCTGGTGCTTACAATAGGAGTCAGTCCTCGTTTAAACCTGGTGCTAAAAATAGGAGTCAGTCGTTTAAACCTGGTGCTAACAATAGGAGTCAGTTCTTGTTTAACCCTGGTTTTGATGGCGCCTACAGCCAAACCATAAGTCAAACAGATCTAACCCCCGCTTTAAAACTGGCATCTTTGGATCTTGTCTTACCGTGTGTCTGAATTCATTAACGTCGTCACGCTTGTTTTTTTTTCTCTAATTAGTGAGGTTCAAGGCCAGTCTGTTCCTCATCATGCGGTTGGATTTTTTACATCTCTTAACGAATGAGTAGATCATTAGGATAATACGTGTGCAGAACAACAAACATGCAGTCCCGACTTCAAACATTATTCTAACCATCGTACAGACATAAACCTGACTTACTCTAACCCTTGTACAGACATAGCCCTGACTTACTCTAACCATCGTACAGACATAACCCTGACTTACTCTAACCATTGAACAGACATATGCCTGACTTACTCTAACCGTTGTTTTGACTTTGACCCTAAACCCAACCCCAACCTGCTAAACATATCTCCTCAGTACAAAACATCTTTACCTCAGTACCAAACATCGTCAAACATCTTTACCTCAGTACCAAACATCTTTACCTCAGCACCAAACATCTTTACCTCAGCACCAAACATCTTTACCTCAGTACCAAACATCTTTACCTCAGCACCAAACATCTTTACCTCAGCACCAAACATCTTTACCTCAGTACCAAACATCTTTACCTCAGCACCAAACATCTTTACCTCAGCACCAAACATCTTTACCTCAGCACCAAACATCTTTACCTCAGTACCAAACATGTTTACCTCAGCACCAAACATCTTTACCTCAGCACCAAACATCCTCAAACATCTTTACCTCAGTACCAAACATCTTTACCTCAGCACCAAACATCTTTACCTCAGCACCAAACATCTTTACCGCAGTACCAAACATCTTTACCGCAGCACCAAACATCTTTACCTCAGTACCAAACATCTTTACCTCAGTACCAAACATCTTTACCTCAGTACCAAACATCTTTACCTCAGTACCAAACATCTTTACCTCAGCACCAAACATCCTCAAACATCTTTACCTCAGCACCAAACATCGTCAAACATCTTTACCTCAGCACCAAACATCGTCAAACATCTTTACCTCAGCACCAAACATCTTTACCTCAGCACCAAACATCTTTACCTCAGCACCAAACATCTTTACCTCAGCACCAAACATCTTTACCTCAGTACCAAACATCTTTACCTCAGTACCAAACATCTTTACCTCAGCACCAAACATCTTTACCTCAGCACCAAACATCGTCAAACATCTTTACCTCAGCACCAAACATCTTTACCTCAGCACCAAACATCGTCAAACATCTTTACCTCAGCACCAAACATCTTTACCTCAGCACCAAACATCTTTACCTCAGCACCAAACATCTTTACCTCAGCACCAAACATCGTCAAACATCTTTACCTCAGCACCAAACATCTTTACCTCAGCACCAAACATCGTCAAACATCTTTACCTCAGTACCAAACATCTTTACCTCAGCACCAAACATCTTTACCTCAGCACCAAACATCGTCAAACATCTTTACCTCAGTACCAAACATCTTTACCTCAGCACCAAACATCTTTACCTCAGCACCAAACATCGTCAAACATCTTTACCTCAGCACCAAACATCTTTACCTCAGTACCAAACATCTTTACCTCAGCACCAAACATCGTCAAACATCTTTACCTCAGCACCAAACATCTTTACCTCAGCACCAAACATCGTCAAACATCTTTACCTCAGTACCAAACATCCTCAAACATCTTTACCTCAGTACCAAACATCCTCAAACATCTTTACCTCAGCACCAAACATCTTTACCTCAGCACCAAACATCTTTACCTCAGCACCAAACATCTTTACCTCAGTACCAAACATGTTTACCTCAGCACCAAACATCGTCAAACATCTTTACCTCAGTACCAAACATCTTTACCTCAGCACCAAACATCGTCAAACATCTTTACCTCAGCACCAAACATCTTTACCTCAGCACCAAACATCTTTACCTCAGCACCAAACATCTTTACCTCAGTACCAAACATCCTCAAACATCTTTACCTCAGCACCAAACATCTCCACCTGACGGCGATGAAGGAACAAAGATGACCTACACACTGACAAATCTCGTATGTAACTTGTGAAGGGAGCTGCTCTATAGTGTGGTGTCTGATGGCTGAGCTATCTGTATCAGCCATCAGTGTCGTGGGTTCGAGACCCGCCTAGCCTGTCTTATAAAAACTAATTTACAAAAAAAATAATTAAAAATCATTAAACAGCCGCCCAGTTTTAACATCGTGTCTTAATCATTCCTTTATCAAATGAAGCAACACAAATTTGGAGAAAAAAAAGGAATTATATTTCAATATAAGAACCGCATCGTGTATTTACAGTTTAAATCTAACCACCAGAATTCTGTTTTCAATTGCTTATCGAACCTTGAAAATATGTTTTATTTTTAGTTGTTTCCAAAAAAACATAAAAAAAAAACAACAACAAAAAAAAAACAACATAAAAACACTTCTGAAACAATTTAATGGCAAGTGGAAAAGCAGCCCATCCATCTCCACCCCCCCACCCCACCATCTCACCTGTTCCCTCATTGTTTCCTCCTTACCTGCCCCCCCCCCCCCCCCCCCCCAGCAATGGACGGTAAACATGGACTCTCTCACCACTATAACCTGTGCCAGACAAAAAACGGAAAGTTTATTGTTTCTCTAACGTACACGTATCCTCTACTTCCCCCACCCTAACCCCGGTTCAGACTTGACATGTATGTATCTTTTGTCTGAGTCGGGATTACATTATACACATACAACCATATGTAAACATAATATTAGCAATATATACTATGTATCTTGCACGCGAAATCTAAACTTCTTTACATTCTGTTGTTTATAAATCTTTCTCGTGTTGTAGTCTTTATGGTAGAGCATTTATTACCACAATATTATGGTGAAAATATACTGATATTGCCAGATCTTTCAGAGTAGGTACTAGGTTCAGGGTCTTTGTCATTTGTATGACGCTACACTGGTTCAACATCGCTGTCATCTGTATAACGCTACACTGGTTGATGATGTTCATCATCGCGGTCATCTATCTGATGGCTCAGTGGTTAATGATGTTACACATCTCTCTCATCAGGTTAAATTGCTAATGAGCCCGTTGAGCCCGGCTCACACCTGCCTTTGTTCCAGATATAGACCCGGGCCTATCGTCTAAGGGATTGTTTGTTTAGTTGTGTGGAAGGGGGGGGGGTAAGTTTACATCCCCTACGCCCCTATCTTGCACGGGTGGGGGGTAGTAACAGCTAAGGATTCTGGGTCATGAAAAGAACGAGTGTTGTCCCTTTGTTGGTGAGCAGAAAGTTCACATAGCTAGTAGTATCGTGGGGATAGAAACGTCTCGTGCAACATGGTTCACAGTTGGTGGTAGGAAGGTGTCATACCGTGGTGTTTATTTTTAATGGTGTTCCCAGCGTTTCTCAAATAGTCTTCTTGGTGGAGCTCTTCACCAGTCTATTGTCACACAGCTGCAGCATTTTGTTAAAAATATCTCCCTCCTCAACCCCTTTGTTATATAAGGATTAGAAATGATTAGTACACTCAATAGGAATGTACTAATCGTGTACTAATGGCTACAAATCAGCCATCTACAAGAATTATGAGTGATATTTCGTTTCTTATTTAAACTTGCTTAGCGTTTTTTATTCTTCTTATTGATTTCATTGGTTAAACAAACTCGTTGACGACTTAGTAAAAACGACACAAAAAATCAATTTAGTTTTCTTTATAATAATATTAGGATTAAAATAAACTAATAGCTTCTTTAAAAGAAATAAAATATCTGAATGAATTTTTAATGAATGAAACAGGATTAAAATAATTAATTAATGAACTCTGCAGGCCAACATGCAAGTCGCTAGTCTCCCGTCACAATCAACATCCTCCCTACCCACCCCAGCTACAGCAACACGGTCAATAATTTCTCGAATTTTCTTTGTCCACACAGTCGCAATGCTTCACGTGGACATCTGAAGAGAAACTTTTTTTTTTCAAAAGCATCCAGATTTTTAATGCGATTTTTTTATTGATTAAAAAATAATGGCACACGATGATTCATTAACCCAACACTGTTAAGCTCATGATAACCAGAAGATTAGATACACATCTTGGAGCATTTCTAGACTTCTGCGCTACAATTTATTTCAGCTTATGGGGAAAAGGAGGGGGGGGATAGTAACCATGGGCGCCATCCTGTACACTAAAAATCACCAACTAGTTAATAATTCACGCCATCTTTTTGTATGATGAATGACGTTTGAGAGAGGAGCAGAGAGGGTGGAATTGATGCTTACTGGTGTGGAATCACACGGTAGATAAGTTCAGTTTAATAACGTCAACATTACATGCCGAAAAAACATTTCAATAGGCGTGGAACAAATGTGTGTGTACAGCGTAAGACGGTCCCGCCGTTATGATGATACCATTCTCGCCAGTCTGTTTTTAACAAACAATGTACCGGGGAAATGATGGGGAAATTCCTGTCGGATTCCTGCAGACGACCATGTCGTGAGGTGAATGGCTCCCGTTGTCAGGCGGGATAATTGAACAAACACACAAAAGATGGCGCTAATAATGAATGTTGACGTCACGGGGTCACACGCTCGGCTTGGGGTACCACCCCCCCCTACCTCGTCACATGAACCATAAACGACAATGTTAATAATGCGAGCCCAGAAATATGACGTTGTAATGAAGGCTGTCAGATTTTATTACAGTGTTTTTCTTGCGGTTTTCATTTTGAAATATAATGGGCTTGCATGTAGATTCATCTGAACAATGTGTTCTGATAACATATAGATCTGATATCTTTTTAAAAAATCCAGGTCTACGTGTAACATCAACTTTATAATAAATGTTATATGAATATATTGACAGGTGCTACTATACCAACTGTAATAAAAGGTGTATAGACCTCGGCCAAAATAAATGTTTAAAAAAGTATTATGAACAGAGATCCAGGCTTAAAATCTATTGGCTTTGTAGACCTGTATAATGAGCATTTTCATGTGTTTTTTTTTTTTTTTTTTTTTTTTTTTTTTTTTTTTTTAAGATATTTTTTTCAGCGTAAATGTTTAGGATTTTTTTTTAAAGCCCTGCTGTGTTTATTTCACCTGCCAGTTTGGCCGCGTTTGTGATTGTTATTTTAAGCAATTAAAATCTGAGCTGTTTTTACCATCGCTTGCAGTTTTTGAAGAAATGCATCTTTCTCTGCTAATGGTTAAATGATCATTCTGATGAAATTTGGGAGGAGCGTATGGGTTAGAAAGAAAATGCTTTGAAGTAGGAACATTATTATGATTATTCTCGTTGTCTAAAAAAATATTACAGTAATTTATTACGTTTGAGCTTTATTATTCCAAACACACCATTGCCTTAAGTCCTACGGCTAGCTTGTAGCACACTTCTACTTCAAAACTTCCTAATTGACATAAGCCTGGTTTATCGCTTCGAATACCCCCCCCCCTCCTCCGCCTCAATTAGTAAATACCATGTCTGTCTTCTTTACTCGTACGTTTTGTAGTCTTTAGATGATCTTGGTAGTGTCTGGATCTGACCCCTCTTATTGATGACCCCTACTTGCAGTAACAAAATAAGCAGCTCTGAACCCCCCCCCCCCCCCCCTCTGTCAAATGTTGGTCTACTTAAAATACATTCAAAACTTGCAATCTGTTAATGGTAGTGCACCTATAAACATAAATAATATCTTTTGACCCAACTATTGCATAGATTCAACAAAAAAACTTTCCATAAATTCAACAAAAACCTTTCCATAAATTCAACAAAAACCTTTCCATAAATTCAACAAAAACCTTTCCATAAATTCAACAAAAACCTTTCCATAAATTCAACAAAAACCTTTCCATAAATTCAACAAAAACCTTTCCATAAATTCAACAAAAACCTTTCCATAAATTCAACAAAAACCTTTCTATAAATTCAACAAAAACCTTTCCATAAATTCAACAAAAACCTTTCCATAAATTCAACAAAAACCTTTCTATAAATTCAACAAAAACCTTTCCATAAATTCAACAAAAACCTTTCCATAGATTCAACAAAAACCTGTCCATAGATGTAACACACAAAACAAATCTCCACCCCATCGAACCACTTGACATCATAGACTCTTAGGTAATTCAGGTTCTATTTTCACAGTTTAATACCATTTCACTGGGTAAAACATTAGCGAATACCTGCCAGAAAAATCCGTTGGTTTTAAGATTTTTTTTTACACTGTTGCTCCAAATTAGTATATCTGGATTTTTAAAAATCTGCTAGCGTTCGCCATTTTTTCTGCGTTAATGATTGATTGCCAGCCTAATTACCCCGCCCCTCTCAAGGTAGCAGAACAGTTTACAGGTGTCAGTCAGGAACAGCTTCCTCCAAACAATGACCGTCAATACCCCCCCCCCCCTCAACCACTCGTCGTTTCCTGTTGTTAATCCCCCCCCCCCCTGCACATACTGATAGACATACATCATATGGAAGGTCACTTTATCAAGCCTCCATCGCCATTTACTGCTGACCCTACGAAGTTTTAATCAACCGCAAGCCATGTGTATTACGTAGCGGGTAGTGTTAATGAGATGACGCACTAATTAAAGGTAGTATTAGTTACATAAAACACTAATTGGGTGTGGTAATCATGGATTGTGACGTATTGTCTCTATACTCGCCCCGCACCCCAGTCTTTTACACATCTAAACGATGTAGTCATAGTAGACAAACTTGAGGAAAGATATGCCAGATGGCAACAATAAAAAGCTAAATAAGAAGTAAACGGGCTATCGGTGATTAAAGTGTGACGATATGAAATAGAGATATGCAAAAAGTTGTTTGATGGCATTAAAAGACAACTCCTTAGCTCTAAAAAATAATTAATGCATCTCGTGGGGGAGGGTGGAAGGGGAGGGGGTAAAGCGGCAAAGTCTCCTCCCGGAGTTTCAATTTCCACCCCCCCCCCCCTCCTCCTTGGAGAAAAAAATATGGAAGAAGCCCTGGCCATATTTCATGTGAAGGCTTATTCACTAAACTATACATGCATTTATATAATCTTATATGCTATATATAATTACTAGTTTCCCTCATTGTAGCTACCCTTTTAGTCTATATCTAATCCCGAGTATCGTGGTTTCAAGCAGCTTGACATTTCACCCCATTTACAATTATTTACAATGAATACCTTTTGTAATGGGTGAGTGAGTTTGTTAAATGTTTTTCTAAACTAGACCAATGACCCGTGATAGTTTGGTTACTAGTATTGAATGGACCAATAAAATATCTTTCATTGTGTTCAACCAAAGATATGGGTCTCGTCCGCTGGTTCCGCTATGCTAGTTTGCCGAACGATTTGAGTTCATTAGTTCACTGGCATATAATTCGGGTAAAACCATTTTTAGAACTTAAAAGCTTTTTTTTTTTAATTATTTGTTTTTCTAAGTTTAAAAAAAAAAACACTTTAAACCGGAACTAATTTAGTTTTGGTATTAAATTCTTTAAAAATCTGGCAAAATTTTGAAGTTTTGCTTTGGATTCATCTTTCAAAAATCAGCGACATTTAAATTTATTCATGTAAATTAAATAGATCTAATCTAGAATAGATTGATTTAGTTTAATTCAGCGTAGAGGGTAGAGCCACTTAGTGCATATAGGCTTACCGCTTAGTAGACAGTCCTAGGCTTTTAGGAGTAGCTTTATTAACCTTTAACTTTTTACTCTCCTCCACTAGACTCCTTAACTCCTAGACTGTTAGCCTAAGTCTAGATCTAGATCTAAGTAGTTACTAGAATCTAGATCTATGTCTAGACCAGATCTAGAATCAAGACTAGTATATCTAGATTCTACTAGATCTAGATCTAGTAGTACAAACTATTACTAGAGATCTAGATTCTAAATCTATAGGCCTATTACAATCTAGGATTCTCTAGAATGTTTTTTTTTTAGATAAAAAAAAATATTTTGACTTTTTTTTAACGTCAAATAATGTTTAGATCTTTTTGCTAGTTTTTTTTTTTTTTGATGGAAGCAAAACATTACCAAAAGACATCATTTAAAACTATTAAATATTTCTGTTTTCAGATGCTGGGGAACATAGCCAGTGATTTGGATTCTCTTCTCACTGACCTCTGTCACAAAGAAAAAACCAGCAAGGGGGATAACTCAGGAACACTTCATTCATCAGATACTCTGGGCAAAGATTCTTTCTTCTCCTCAGCTGGCAACACTAGCAGGCGACAAGATGATGTCGTGTAAGTATTCTCTCTGTTGTCGTGTAAGTATTCTCTCTGTTGTCGTGTAAGTATTCTCTCTTTTGTCGTGTAAGTATTCTCTCTGTTGTCCTGTAAGTATTCCCTCTGT
This sequence comes from Physella acuta, assembly GCF_028476545.2. Classification (NCBI taxonomy): domain Eukaryota; kingdom Metazoa; phylum Mollusca; class Gastropoda; family Physidae; genus Physella; species Physella acuta. The sequence continues at coordinate 27,968 of NW_026732050.1, forward strand.
TGTCCTGTAAGTATTCTCTCTGTTGTCCTGTAAGTATTCTCTCTGTTGTCCTGTAAGTATTCTCTCTGTTGTCCTGTAAGTATTCCCTCTGTTGTCCTGTAAGTATTCCCTCTGTTGTCCTGTAAGTATTCTCTCTGTTGTCGTGTAAGTATTCTCTCTGTTGTCGTGTAAGTATTCTCTCTGTTGTCGTGTAAGTATTCTCTCTGTTGTCGTGTAAGTATTCTCTCTGTTGTCGTGTAAGTATTCTCTCTGTTGTCGTGTAAGTATTCTCTCTGTTGTCGTGTAAGTATTCTCTCTGTTGTCATGTAAGTATTCTGTTGTTGTGTAAATATTCTCTCTGTTGTCATGTAAGTATTCTCTCTGTTGTCATGTAAGTATTCTCTCTGTTGTCATGTAAGTATTCTGTTGTTGTGTAAATATTCTCTCTGTTGTCATGTAAGTATTCTCTCTGTTCACTTCACCTGGCCGGTCAATGAGTGACCCACCTTGTTTTGTGACTGTTGCTGTGTTAGTCGCCAAATCTCCCTGTTAAAATTTTCCATTCAGTAGTAATCCTCTTTAACTGCTAGCCAAATGTAGTGAAGGCCTGTGAAAGCTGAACAAATATTTGTGTAAATAGTGCAGCACTGAGTCTTCATTGCTTTAGTTCTCTATGGGCATGTTTGTTTATATTTTGTTTTAAGTAGGCTACCCAAGAATAACTGTAAGATCAATATTTTAAAATCCACTCTGTTGCCTATATATAACTTATAAATTTATTTTTTAATGCATTACAATTTATTTAGTAAAAAGTGATGATAAACACTGTTAAATGTAATATTGTTTGCTTTTTCACATCCCACCAACACTGTAATCATTACTTAAACAACCAACATAAACCCTAACACTGTAGTATAGCTAAGCCAGCCTTACCCAAATGTCTGTTATTTTCTTTACGAAAAACTCCAGCCCATCCTAGTATTTTAAAATTCAAATAACAGATCAATCCAGAAACTACGCAAATAAGTTGAGTGTCAGTCCCCTATTGAATTCCTCGTATTGACTTTTTAACTCATTAATCTCCACTCCCTATGTTTTTCACAGTCCTTGAATTATACCTGTATTTTTTTTTTTTTGCAAACCTAATCTTGCCCTCTAATCATTCATGCTGGGTTAAAAAATTAAACCTAAGCCTTCAAACGTTGTTCAAGTTTACAGGTAAACACAGTTGGTAAAAACCACTAGCAAGGTGTGTAGATATGAATGACCATGATCTTGAGATGATCTCTACATACTAATGTAGTGTAAGCTAAGTGTGATTTGTTGAGGTGATCATTAAAGAATTGTCACCAATTAACTGAATTGTAATTAGTGAAAAATTAGTTTTTTGTAAAATCAGCCTTGTCCCACCAAAAAACCTTCTACTAAGTTGTTTAACTCATTTTACCTCATTATTTTTTAAAAAATACATGCTTAAACCTAGGACTACATGTAACCAATTCTTTCTTTACATTTTTTGAAAAAGCTCTTGTAGCAAAGCTTATCTGTTGAGTTCATTTTAAATGCAACACCATCATAACCAAACCCTTGCATTTAGTTGAAAGCTTTGTGGTTGTGTGTGCATATAAAAATATTTCTTTTAAGTAAACAGAGCGTATAAACTTCAGTGTCAGTTTAGATAATGCGTACTACAGTTATGAATGACTGCCTGAATGGCTGACAAATTGCGTATGAATTACCTGGTATTGTACACTCCCTGTTTAAGTGGGAGGCCCCCACATGGAGGTATAAATTATGGGAAGGTGTTTTCTATTTGAAAGGATTTAGGATTTAACCTGTTATTAAATAGAGTCAACCCTTCCTTATCTGAAAATGTTTGAATAATTAGTTATTTTAAATGCTAGTATTTCATCACCTTGTAAAAAGGGGAGGGGCTAAACGGGTATTTTAAATATGAATATGTCACAAGCGTGCCCTTCACGTGTGCTGTAAACGTATGGTTAAACAAGTTTACATAAGCTGTTTCATATCCTGTACGTTTCTCAGTATGAGTTTGACTAGCATGGTGAAGACATCTGTGTTGTGAACATATTCTAGGATTGTATTTGTAGAGCCTGGAGAAAGATGTACCAGGACACCCTAATGTGTTTGCTGTCTGTCAAGTTCAAAATTTGGCAGTTATTAAAATTGTAGGCCAAAGAATTTTTTTTTCGTTTTTAAATATTTTTATTTTTTATTGCAGCATTTAAAAATAAGCCTTCAGTTTAAGAGTATTGTTTTTTTTTTAATTTATTAAACCAACCGTGATATCCTTGTGTATGTACATGCCAAACTCACCTGTGTTTATTTAGTAGATAAACAAATGTGTTGTTTTGTTTACCTATAGATAGTGTGTGTATCACTCATGTTGTCAGACTTAATCTTCTAATAATACATTAGAATGGGATGGTCCTGTAGTCAGCTATAGAAATAGAGTCCTAGAGGTGTGGCATGGCCACTGCAATTAGCAGTTGCAGTGATAAATGCCATCATGTGCACCACCTGCTTTATGTGGGTCTGCTGTCAAAAGTAACTTGTCTTTTTATCTAGTTTTTTCCATACAGCCAGCTATGTTTAGGACATTTTCTACAGCACTTTGTCTAGCTTGCTACTTCCTTATAATAGTTTTATTCTACAGCTATTTGTATTGTTTTGTTCTTGCTTGTAGAAGTTTTATTCTACAGCTATTTGTCTTGTTTTCTACTTGCTTGTGATAATTTTATTCTACAGCTATTTGTCTCGTTTTCTACAAGCTTGTGATAGTTTTATTCTACAGCTATTTGTGTTGTTTTGTTTTTGCTTGTAGTAATTTTATTCTAGAGCTAATTGTCTTGCTTTTTACTTGCTTTTGATATTGTTGTACAGCTATTTGTCTTGTTTTCTATTTGCTTATAAGAACTTTATTCTACAGGTGTTTATCTTGTTTTCTACTTCCTTATTACAATATTTTCTACAGCAGTTCAGCTTTCTACTTGCTTTGACTTTGATTTTAAAGGCAATGTTTTGTGTGTGTACAGGAGTAGCAATCACAGCCTAGTCAGTTTGATTTTAAAGGCAATGTTTTGTGTGTGTACAGGAGTAGCAATCACAGCCTAGTCAGCCTGAGTGACAACGAGCGCAACGACTGTGAATCAGTGGACAGCGGTCATGATGGCCGATGTAGGATTGGACCCTCACCTTTGGTGTTTAACTCAAACCACTTCAGCACTCAGCCACATCAGGTGTGTTTCATTTTTATCTTGGGCTCATTTAAGTTCAATCTTTAACTGATTTAAGTACAGTCTTTGGCTGATGTATTTAAAGAAATATTGTGGCAAAATAAATACAAAATTTAAACATAGTGTATTTTCTCTACAAAATACAATTATTTGTGTGAAGAGTTTTTTTTTTGTTCTTATGTTGACTTATGTTCCCAACCTAATGTAGACCCATTTCCTTCTGTTATGTATATCTTTTAATCTTGGTTTACTTGATGTTCTACAGTACCTAATGCTAATCCATGTCATTGTCCTGTACCTAATGTTAATGTCCTTGTCCTGTATTGTAATTTTAACTCGTGTCATAGTTCTGTATTATTAAGTTAACCCATGTCCTTGTCCTGTATTGTAATTTTAACCCATGTCCTGGTCCTGTATTGTAATGTCAACCTATGTCCTTGTCCTACACCTAAAGTTAACCCATGTCCTAGTTCTGTATTATAATTTTAACCCATGCCCTAGTTCTGTATTATAATTTTAACCCATGCCCTAGTTCTGTATTATAATTTTAACCTGTGTCCTAGTCCTGTATTATAATTTGAACCCATGTCCCTCTGCAGTGTTCCTCCCCATTGACAGTGAGAGTAGAGTTGACTCCCAGCATGGACGAGATGAGGCCAATCAGCACACTGGAGAGGCTGATCAAGACCAACTCTATCTGGCTCCTGGCAACATTAAGCAGGGCTGGAGCAGTTCATCTGTTGAAAGACAGAGACACAGGGGTAATTGTTTTTTCATCAGATATACAGGGGTAATTGTTTTTTCATCAGATATACAGGGGTAATTGTTTTTTTCATCAGCTATACAGGGGTAATTGTTTTTTTCATCAGATATACAGGGGTAATTGTTTTTTCATCAGATATATAAGGGTAATTGTTTCTTTCATCAAATATACAGGGGTAATTGTTTTTTCATCAGATATACAGGGGTAATTGTTTTTTCATCAGATATATAAGGGTAATTGTTTTTTCATCAGCTATACAGGGGTAATTGTTTTTTTCATCAGATATACAGGGGTAATTGTTTTTTTCATCAGATATATAGGGGTAATAGTTTTTTCATGAGATATACAGAGGAAATTGTTTTTTTCATCAGATATACAGGGGTAACTTTTTTTTCATCAGCTATACAGGGGTAATTGTTTTTTCATCAGGTATACAGGGGTAATTGTTTTTCATCAGATATACAGGGGTAATTGTTTTTCATCAGATATACAGGGGTAATTGTTTTTTCTTCAGATATACAGGGGTAATTGTTTTTTCTTCAGATATATAGGGGTAATCACTGTTTTTAATCACTTACCTGGAGATATTCTATGGTTACCCATCTGATCAGAAAAATGTTTTTTATTATGTTTAATTAAAACAAGCTTCCAAAAATTATTCTTTTTTTTTTTAAATCACAAATTATTTAAAAATTCAACTATGATTACTCATCAAGTAATTTCTTCCCCCGCAGAACTTTATTGTCCGTAAATCCAGCCAAAATAACTCGCTAGCTCTGAGCGTCCAGTCCAGACTGTCTGGTCATCCTGTGGTGGACCACTACCTGATAGAGGGCAGCAGCAATGGCTTCAAGCTACAGGGCTCATCTCATTACTTCCACTCCATACCAGCCCTCATCGCTTACTACGTGGAGAACATGCAAGTCCTACTTTTTGCCTTCCCATTACATTTTATACTCTCACCACCTTTTTTCATGTGACATTTGGTCACACTAAAACATGAATTGTATTAAAGGCAATGATTTGTTTTTTTTTTTTTTTTTTTTTTGGAACTTAGTTTTGAAATGTTTTTGTTTTCTATTTTAAAAGTGATGAGATTCCTTACCACTTGTGTCTGCCAAGAGCCATACAACAAGCAAAATCTACCAGAGAGCTGGCGTCTATAGATATGTTGGGGCAAGGTGAGTGTTCACATTCTTCTTTTAAACATGCCAACAAAAAATATTGCTTTTTTTTACAGATGAAAATACTTGACAATGTTTTAATTGAACAGCAAATTTTTTTCTATTTTTTATGTATTTAGTTTTTTGTCTTTCTCAAGCTAGAATTAGGCAGGGGTGCTTATTCAGTTACAAATTAACATTCTAAAAATTGTCTCCCCAGATTTTTGGTTGTCCCCCCTGTCCCGCAAATCTCCATCTCCTGAACCACTGGTCGGCCTCCTGCACAAGTCATCCAGCGAGCCAATCAACATCCAGCGCCCTGCTGTCCCACAGGATAACAGTGCGTCGCAGGTCACACAGAACACCGTCCCCTCCAGATCCGCCACAGATTTCTCTCACTTCATGAAGAATCAGCTGGAAATGGAACGCTATTTCCAGCAGCACATCCATGACCCCCAGAGTCCAAAGCTACAGAACGGAGCGTCCACTCCAGTTAAAAATCTGGAACACAAACAATCCGAGTCTGTTTTAACTGTGGATAAACCCATACCTGGTGAGCTACAGAAGTATGTGTTGAATAATGAGAAAACACAAAGACCATTACCAGTTTTACTAAACCAAGATTTAACACAACACAATTTACATCGTCACCGCTTAGCCAGTGATGAATCCTGGGTGTTAGCCTCTAGTCCAGCAACTTTTAAACAGCCAGTCAAACCTGCCAGCCAAGACGAGGATATCTACAGGTCCAACCCTACCAACCAACCCGCAGACCAGCAGCACGTCATCCACTTAACACAGCTTCACTTCACACATGCATCACAGGGGGCAACGTCCTTACCATCTGAACATCAGCATTCATCCCCTGGGGACAGATCTTGGACCCCTCCCAGGACAACCCCACCTAAATCAAAAACAAACCTTTACTTCACAACAAATCTGGGACTGTTGGAAATCCCTGAGAACAGCTACTACACCTCCAATCTCTCAGACAAGCTCAGCGACTACGAAGACATCTGGAGGACTTCGTGTTGTGAATCTGACGCTGATAAAAATAACACAAAAATGATTCACGACCCCCGGGCCGTCCTGGATTCTAAAATAAACGGCCACGGTAAAAAAACAAACACCAAAGAAATGAAGAAAAAAGTACTTAGAAAAACTCCGAAAGATTCACCTCCGACCCGCAGACTTCTACCAGCTGGTCGTGACTCTGTGACGGGTGGCACAACTGGATTAACTGCCCTTGAACAAGCCAGGATGATCGCAGGCTCTGTCAGCGAAGACGAGGCCCCGTTGACTTCTGGGAACTTTGCTGGTAGGGGAGATAACGCTCCCAACCAGGAAAACACCGCTCCATCCATCCCTCCTGTGCCCGAGGTGTTTGTGAGTGAGAAACAGATTGACATCTCCAAGCATTGCACCCAGCACAAATACATCACATCTCACTCACTAGACCTGGGCCAACTGGCCACAGCAGCAGACAGCAACAGATCCTACCAAGCTGCCACCTGTGTTGCCCTCAAGGAGTCGTCCACCTTCACCACCACAATGTCTGTGATCATGTCAGACCCAGCCATGGGCGACATCTGCTCTGAGAATAACAACAAAGTTCTGCAGCAGCTCAACTTCAAGAAACCCATGCTCTCCCCGCTTGGACGTCTCTCCCGGCTAAAATCTTCCTCTGAATCTTCCTTGGCCACAGCTTCTAGTCCACTGTATGCTGAGCCAGCTGATGCTGTTAAACTCAGAGACAAGCACGGCAAGGCCATCAATATTCAAGTCAGGCGCCTTTCTGCTCCTCTTGCAGCCAATCAGATTCTAGACAAGCAAGGTAAATCCCAGCATAAAGTTTCCAAAAATCCACAACTTGATACTATCCTGTCTCCTGATGCCCAACCTTCTAGTGTTACTCAAACCAAATTCTCATTTGACACGTCCAACTTGAAAAATCTGGTCCCTTCTGCACCAGCGCCAGTTAGTAAACTTTCCCGTAGCTACAGCATGAGGACGCACCAGGAAATGTCTCAACTTCAGCGTAAACAAAGCTGGAAAGACAGACTAAACAGGTTGAAATTGGGAACCAAAGTTCTGACTCAGAACTTGACGCAGTCCAACACAGTCAGTGTTAAAACAAGTATAGCAACCCACGGACATGTAGTCTTGGATAGTGTGTTATTCAAAGAGGATGCTGGTGTTCCCATGGCAACGTCCACATTAAACAGTGGCCACCCTGGCAAGTTTCCTGTGGAGAGTTGCCAGGAAGTGATCAGGTCTTCCTGTTTCTCTGAGTCTTCAACAGTGCAGGATTTGATAACATGTGCGTACCCAGAACTTCTGATTAAACCAGTGGCTGTCAACTTCCTCAAGCCAGTGGAGCAGGGAACCAGCGCCCCACCCTCAGAATATGACAACATGCAAGTTTACAGGGTAAGGCTGTCTTTAGTAGCTCATCAGTTAGGTTTCCTCTGCTGCCTTTATTCTGATCAGATCTATAATTTTACTAGGTTTCAGCCCACCTGTAAGGACTATCACCCTAGACTATGATTATAACAAATAAATTTTCACCAACTTATAAACCTGTTAAAAATAATTTCTTGGATTTATAAATATACTTATCAAAATGGTTTTTTCTACAATTGTTATAATTTATAAAGCAAAACACCGTACTCATTAACTCGTTCTTACTACAAGTGTCTGTTATCTCTTGCTTAGAATGTTGTGGTTGCATGTTTTAAAGCTTCTGTCATTATTGCACTCAGGAAACTTGTCAAAATGAAGATTGACACTTCGTGCATGTTTCCTTCATTATAAAAGTGTTTTTGTTTGAATACCATCAAGAGATAAAAATATTAAATATTTCTTCAGTTTTAAAAATAAGTTTTAGATTCAATGTGTGCAGTGTTCTGTAGGCCATAAATAGCAGGTGGCAGATAGTGCACATGTTTAAAAAAAATCTGTTGAAGCATTGAAACTGAGAATATTTTGTTCACTTAAAAACAACAAATAGAAGGCATGAATAGAGCATGATATCAGACAGCTGGTTTGTGAAAGAATGTTAGTTGTGTTACAAGCAACAATATGTCACTGTACTAATATCAGTTTGATAACGCTGTTTTATACTTTCACATTAAACGCTTTACACAGTTAAGTGAAAAATGTATTACAAGAAGTTTATGTTGAAAACAAAGGATTACATTGTTTATTTCTACTCTTAACTTAAATTCCATTTAAGATAACAAAGGTCCATATTGAGTTGAATAGTTAAAATTGTTGTTAATCAATAATCAACATTGTTTTTGTTTGTCTGAATTTTGTTGAAGGAATGTAAACATCCTGTTATAGATCTAATTTTCTGTAGGAGTCTACACTTTTTAAAAATGAATATTCACTTTGTTTTCTGTAAGATTTTACACATAGCTATCTTTTTACTGAATATTCACTTTGCTTTCTATAAGACTTTACACATTGCTATCTTTTCACTAAATATTCACTATGTTTTCTGTAGGCCTCTACACATAGCTATCTTTTTTACTGAATATTCACTTTGTTTTCTGTAGGCCTCTACACATAGCAGTCTGGGTACTGTGTATTCCCCTCCCTGGGAGACAGGCACAGCTAACAAATTCATTAGGGAACCTCCAGCCACAGTCCTGCCCCCAGCCATGGACTTCCATGAGAGAATCCACAGGTGGCAGATGGCCAACAGCAACTACCACGACACCGGCGCCGTCCACATCAACACCTCCACCACCAGCAGCACGGCCCTAGTCAGTCACCAGTCACAGGACCACCACATCCACCAGCAACAGCTCCAACTGCTGCAGCACCAGCAGCAGCTGAAGACAGAAGACAAAGCCAAGTCTTCCCTGACTAAGTCTGTTGAGGTACACAGACAGATGAGTGCTGAGTCCCACCAGTCCCACAAGAGGGTCCAGCAGACAGACAGCAGTAGTCAGACACACCAGCAGACCAGCTTAGCTGGGCACAGTGGACACAACCTCACCAGGCATGGTCAGTTAAAAACTGAGAATAAATCAGGTTCATTTTTGGCTAAAAGCTTGATTAGATCTGAACATTATTTTATTAAAAAGTAGCTATCTCTAATATAGCTTAGTTTCTCTTATATACTAAAAGCATTTATTATTTATTCAGAAATAAAATTTGTAAGAAGGAAATAATCTTTAAAATCAATTACAAACATCTAATTATTTTTAATTAACATTATATTAATTATAAATATTTTCTACACTATTTACTGATTTGCATCATTTTTACATTTTTGGATCCCTTAAATCTAGCTTCTGTGAAGATGTTTAAACCATCTGAGTAGGTTCCAAACATTGTATCTACTCCACAGACTCAAACAAGAGAATACAGGAGAGCCCAGTGTCCCATCAGCTGTCCAGCTTGACCATCACCTCAGCCAATTTCGCAGACATCTCATCCTCAGCCCACACATCCCCCCACAGACTCTCCTCCCACTGTCCAGATGTGGTCAACTGCCACAGCTCCCCTCTCCAGCAGAGCTACTCTAGCACAGGGTCAGAGGTCAAGCTTTCAGAGACCACTGGTCATTTTGCAGGAGAGGATGATGTTTTATTTGGTGGGGAGTTGGCCTATGCCAGTGAGGACTTGAAACAAAGACTTCGGCCTGTCATTAGTAAGAATTCATTTGATTTAAAAACAGATAAAACTTAGTTCAAAGAATCTTCATTGATAGAAATAAATTTTTAAGCTGCTTAAAATGCAGAATATTTTTTGCACTAAAAATGCAAAATTTGTCCTCTTCACCACAATTCTTACGGACCAGATAAAAAGAAAAACATTAATGCATCATTTGTTTTCAATAACTATAGTGTATTTTCTAATGAACTTTATAAAAAAAAATTTATAGGTCCTCAAGTTTCTATTTCACACAGCGATGGCAAGTCTCCTGGAGCTAAAATTAAAGATTATATCTTCAAGTGAGTACATTACTACAATCCATTTTAGCTAAGCGTTCATTAGTTTTTAGTTGATTTGTTTTTTTTGTTCATATATTACTTTACCTGATTTTAACTCAGCTGAGTAAAATAATTCTGATAATTTTCAAAAGATTAATTTTTTTTGTTTGTTTAGGCTTTCTGGTGATAGACAAACAATTTTTGGCAGCACAATAGAAAATTTCATCCAGTGTACACTAGAGAGCCAGGAGACGAACCCACAGTATGTCATGAGAAATGTGAGTAGTGGTCCAGCCTTGTGTTATAGTATTGTGCTGTAGCTGTGTAATAAAAATAATAGCCTCATTATAACATTCAACATAACAAATGTAGCACATGAACAATGTATTAGTGGAGCTAGAGTAATACCTTGAGCACTAGCTCAATAAATGTATAGTTAAAATGTCTGATGTTAAACTGATGTAACAGTTCACATCTTTTTGTCTCTAGGTTCGTCAGTTTATGACCGGTATTAAAAACTATCTAGTCAAACATGGGGAGGGAAAGCTTGAAGATCTAATTGAAAGGGAGAGAAACAAGGTACGGTAGATTAGTTATTTTTAAAAGTTACTTTATAATTTTCTTACAATTAACTTAGGATAAATGTTTCATTATGAAATATAATTAAGTTTGAAATAATTTCTCTCCACTGCACACAAAGAATATATGGAAAATTTTTTTTAATTTTCAGCTGAACCCCAATGAAATTTTGAATATTGATGCCATAATAGAACAAGCTCTGCATGTCTGTGTGCTGCGACCACTCAAGTATCATGTCTACAGGCTGTTTGTTGATAAGTACAGCAAGTAAGTTGATATAGAGTGGTGGGGGTTGTTTGTTGATAAGTACAGCAAGTAAGTTGAAATAGAGGGGTGGGGGTTGTTTGTTGATAAATACAGCAATATTGTGGGGGGTTGGGAGGGGTTGGGATCCTTTTTTTTTAAGGTGTGGCAAGTACATTGAGATGAAAAATGCAAGGCATGGGGATTTTTTTCTAACTAAAAAAACCTGTATGAATAACGTCCTCAATGAAGCTTGTAATTCACTTTGTTCTCTAGAAATGGGGCTTTGGAACAGTTATCAAGGAACATTAAATATGCCAGGACAAAGTCTGCACAGGATATTGGTGTCAAGGTAAACTACATCCTCATGAGAATTGTTTGACTGAATACTTTGCTATTACATAAAGACTTCCTGTTATCAGTAAACAAAAACTGAAGGCGTCCTTTACGAACTAAGTAGTTCAAGCTCTAAGTTATCAATTTAAGATGACAGCCTGATATGGCCAATCTCAAGCATCACTTGAACCAGTTTTTTCTGATAATATTAGGATTGTTTATTTTAATGCAGGAAATGTATTTCTCATAGTTATATAATCAATATCCTTGTATTTACAATGACATAAATTAGAAATAATAAGTTTTAAATTCTTAAATCTACTTGTCTATCTCTAGCCTGGTCTCAAACTTCCCCAAAGTACAGATATGGATGTCATCAAACATTACCTTGACCTGATGCAGAAGTCTTACTCTCCACTCCAAAAACTCCAGAACCTGCTGAAAGCCACATCCACAATCCATCACTGTGTGAGTCAGGGCTATTTATAGACTGAGTTTTCAGATTTTTAACCTTATGTGTGGTTGATATAATCCCCCAAGTTTGAATTTTAAATGTCTGCCCTAGACAAGTTATAGCATGCTATATGGGCACAAACATAAATTTTCATTGGACTTAAATGTTTAATTGTTGTGGCATGGTAAAAATCAACCTCTGAAAGTATGTTATGGGTAGTAAACACCTGGTGACAAAGACAAATAAAAAAATTATATGATCTGTATGAAACTAATTAGGGCATTCATGGAAAGTGGTCGTAATATCACAAGTGACAACTTCTTCAACTTGCTTGCTCTTCAGTGATAAGATTTATGACCTAAACTTCTTGCAATTCAGTTAAACAAGGACATGAATTAAAATTTAATTAGTCAAATCATAAAATATTTTCCCTATGTACACTTCTTTTTAGCATAAAAATTGGGAGTAAACAAAATCAATAATGTTACAAGAAATAATTTTAAATTTAATCTTACAAGTTCTTATTCAGTAGCCTTATTCTTTATTGTGTATATGCTGTGATGTGAGGTATAACCTGATGTTTTTGTGTCCACAGGTTCAGGGGAAACACCATCAAGTGTCCAGCAGAGCTCCTTCATCACTGGGAGCTGATGGTGAGTTGCTGACAGAAATAAGATATTATATGACTTGAACTTGGTTGTGTGACGAGAACAAACATTGATGCTGGTTTCATGCCAGCCAACTGGTTTCAGCCAGCCAAATATTCCCTTAAAAAACTGACAAGATCATATTGTGAAGTTTTCATATCCATGTTAATCTCTTGCATACATTTATCTAAAACATAATCCCACTGTAATTTAGTTGCACAATGTTATCAGTCTGGTACTAAATCTCATTTGTAATTTACTCAGATTTCCTGCCCATCCTGATCTACGTCATTGTCCACTGTGGATTGGTGTCTGCTGAGATTGAGGCTGACTTCATGTGGGGACTACTACAGCCATCCCTGCTGACCGGGGAGGGCGGGTACTACTTAACAACACTCTCCAGTGCTGTGCTGATCTTAAAAAATTTTCAGGACACCCACCAGCTTGTGCCTGCTCAGATGGAGGTGAGGTCATTCACCCTGATTAACATCTAGGTTTAGTTTATTAACATATCTTTTTTTCCCATTTACCTTATTTGAGCAGGCCAACTACTAAACATAATTAGTTATGAGTTTAAATTAATTCTTTTCTACTTATAGAAAATTTAATTGAACATCTTTTGTGATGTGATATTAGTTTGTGTTTTGATACATTATTTTGTATTTCATTTGCTTTATTAAAAATGTTGTTAGGGTCGACTACCAACAATATCTGACATGCAAGGCTTCCTAAGGATTGCAATACCCGATGAGCTGCATGGCTCAATAACATGGAAAACTTTACCTGTCCGACCTAACATGAACACCAGGGATGTTTGTGAGTTGATTTCTTTATCAAACTAAACTGTCTTTTATTCATTTTTAAAAAGTATTTTCATTCTCATTAGACACTAATAAATATATTTTTTAATAGGTGCAATGGTGGCTCACAAGTTTAAAGTAACAAATCCTCAAGACTATGGTCTTTATCTGTTATGTGATGGTCAAGGTAGGTACAATGCACCTTCATTTACACATACATTGTACTAGCCATTTCTTGACATTGAAAAGCTTTTTGGATAACTTCAAATTTAGCAGCACTAGGCTTTATGAAATTTATACCTGAGTGTGTTTATTATTTCATGAAGACTTGTCAATTGTTTCAGAGTTCCATCTAGCTGACACAGACTGTCCTCAAATAATCAAGGGGGATAATCTTGCTGTGGGCAAGACCTGCTGCTTTGCTTTCAAAAGAATTGATGCTAACATTGCTTGGCCAAAGAACATGAAGCATTCCTCATCATGTAAACACATACTTGTTTTATATTAGACAAGTTTTATGAACTTCTGTTCAAGTTTCAGTATTCAAGTAATATTTTAAAATAAATTAAGAAACTTTTTCTTTCTTTCAGATGTAACAGACTCGTTTTGAGGGAGATATTCTTAGAAAACAATCACATATTTAAATTGTTGCAGGACTGGCCAGTTGAATTTCCTCACTACTTTAGCATTGCTAGCAATGGACAAGCTGGCTCCTGCTGCACCTTAACTAGTGTGTAAATTATATCTAATGGTGCTAACATTTCATTTTTGAATGTGATAAGTCATGAGTGTTTGTAGTTAAGAATTATATGTATAATTTGATGTGTGAATTAGCCCTTTTGTTTGTGATATTTTTTTCCTCCACTGATCACATGATGAATGTGTATGATCACTATTGGTATTACATTAAATATATATTATAAAATTGCAATCATTTAAAATGTTTTTCTAGTGGAAATTGCTTTTGTGCATAATATGTATAACATTTTGCTGTACAATCTTTAATGAATGTGTTGCAGTGTCAAAACCTATCATATAGGTGTTGCTTTATTTTTATGCTAAAAAAATAAACATTAAAATTGAAGTTTTTTTGTTCTCAAACTTTATATTTTACATGTTTTCAAACAGATCAATATTTCACAGCATGAATACAAAAACAGTTGTAATTATCACAAAGTATTGTAGTTGTGTAAAAAAAAAATTATACTTTTTAAAATCTATATTTGTATTAAAAATATATCAGTTTTGACCAACCACCTCAAACAATTTCTGAATAGAATTAGTATGTTATTTTAAAAATTGACTAAAACTCTTGACCCCTGTGTTAGGGTGAATTCAGCAGTAAATAAAATCAGAAAATAGCAGTAGATTTAAAAAGGTTATAGAGAAACTAAAAAAGTCAACATGTCATTGATCCATAAGACAATACATTTTAAAGTATGGTGACAATAACTTCCTTTCCAGAAAAACTGCTACCATAGTAATCAGACTAAATTACAGAATGATATCCATAAATGCATTTGGTTAATAATACAACAATCAACATAATAAAACCTTAATTACATTATTTTACCAACTGGCCAAAAGTTGACTTAAACTGGCTAGCAATATCAGATGTAACCTTGTCCCAGCTTTCTCTATTTTCTGGCAGGGGGAACTCCTGCACTAACTTTAAAATTCTGTCCTGAGTAAAACTAGACTGACTGTCTCCTGCACTCCACAGCAACTCTAAAACTTTAACTAAGACCTTGTTGACCAATAGTTTAGTGGAAAGATCAAGGTTTTTGTTGTCTCTAGAATGAAGAAGTTTATGAAAGACTGTCTCCACATGAAGTAGTTCTGATTTTACCAACAGTACCAGTAGTTTAGTGTAGGCCATTAATGTTTCATTCTGAAAAAATATTAAGGTAAAAACAATGTACAAAAAATGTAAGTCAATTTTTCATGTCTGAGCAAAAATATCAAACAGGTTTAATATTTTTAATAAAAATTTATTTCCGTATGGCCGGTGAGCGCTTGATTGCTAACACAAGTGGAGTTAGTCTAATGAGCAGTGTTTGTCGTTTGGGGGGTGGGGAGGGGAAGAAAACTGCCCTGACTCGACTCATTACTTTCTACCTGCCCCTGTTGAACCTGTTAGGTTTATGTCTGGATATATTTAACAAAGCCTTTGATGATCATCTAAGAGGTTAATTGTAAAGAAATAATACCTGGGCATCACTTTTGGTAAGCCATTGAATGGAATGTACTGACATCAAATTGAGGACTTTGATTTTCATCCTCTTCTTTTTTCTGACAAACTCGGCCAGTTTAATGCTAAGTTTATCATTTTCATGCTTCTTGTTTTTACACAGATGACAGAGTTGGATGAATGCCTCAGCTGCACTGTCTGTCCAGTTCTGAGGTGCATCCACAACTGTTAACGAAATAAAACACAAAATACTTTAAAAACTGTTTATATGGAACAATAGGAGATATTTTTAAAATATTGAGTTGAATGATGCGTTTGATATTTCAAATAGCTACATTGAGCTACAAATCAAACCTATGTATTATGTGAGAGTGTAGCTATATTAGAATATTTTTTTTCTCAACATGCCTAGTCTAGATTTTCTATGATAAACTTACTGTATTGAATGATTAAGTTCATTAAAAAGTTGGACATCACATAAAAGGCGAAATCCATTGTTATCTGTAATAAATAGTGTACATAGTTAAAATTGTGGATAATTGGGTGAAAAAAAAATGTAAGTTAATTATGAAGCAAACGCTATCCCTACCATTCTTTCCTCCACACAGGCAGTGAAGTCCTGGATGAGATGTATCATATGCGAATCATCAGGCCTAGTGCCAGGTGTCAGTGCATTAATATACCAAACTCCATAAGACTGGGGATCAAATAAATTTAGAATAATACCTGGACTCCAAAAACTGAACAACTCAAGTTTCCCCAAACAGTCGTAAAAAACTTGCAACATTTACCAATGCCTTATCAATAAGCTCAGACAGCTGTTCACACTCAACAAAGGCTGTATCAAGACTAGAAGAGGAGAGCTCTTCCACTTTTTTTGAGTAATCACTAGGATACAAGGTCAGGTTTTTTGGATTGCTTCTTGCACACTTCTCAGCTTCACGGACAATCACTCTTTGAAAGAGCACTGAAATGGGGGAAAATGAAAGCTCTCAATCATAGCACTGAAATGGGGGAAAATGAAAGCTCTCAATCATAGCACTGAAATGGGGGAAAATGAAAGCTCTCAATCATAGCACTGAAATGGGGGAAAATGAAAGCTCTCAATCATAGCACTGAAATGGGGGAAAATGAAAGCTCTCAATCATAGCACTGAAATGGGGGAAAATGAAAGCTCTCAATCATAGCACTGAAATGGGGGAAAATGAAATCTCTCAATCATAGCACTGAAATGGGGGAAAATGAAAGCTCTCAATCATAGCACTGAAATGGGGGAAAATGAAAGCTCTCAATCATAGCACTGAAATGGGGGAAAATGAAAGCTCTCAATCATAGCACTGAAATGGGGGAAAATGAAAGCTCTCAATCATAGCACTGAAATGGGGGAAAATGAAATCTCTCAATCATAATTTTTGGTTTTCTTATTTTGCTGTTTATTATTTCTGTGATGTGTAACATGTTTATGTAAAATGTAACAAACAAAAATGTAGTTGTCTAAATACCAGGTGTTAATTGCACTTTGGACCACTCTTGCATTCTTTTCAAAAGCATCTTTTCACAGAGGTGAACAATAGTTTCCCGAATTTCTTCTTCTAATCCATACATCAAAAAGTTGATTAGTGCTGGTATTTCTTTAGTGCAACAACTGAAAACGATTAAAAAGAAAACTTTAGAAACCTAAGTAACAATTAGTTCCCAGAAAGTTGTATTTTCTGCCCCCCCCCCCCCCCCTCCACTTATAACAAACTGATGTTCTAATTAGTTGGCTGTTATTTTTAGACCTGATGCAAATAATACATACTTTTCAACCATTTCATAGAAGCTTGTCCTTGCATTTTCAGCAAAACTATTTGCAATAATATTGGACTGAGCTACAATATTACTCTGTGGAAAATAGAAGCAACATTTAATGAAGAAACTGACTACATAAAAAAAGTAAAGCTCCCCTTTAAGACCTAAAGATCCATAGGGCAGAAGAGTTATCAGAAAAATGTGCAATTGAAAACAGCGCAAATACAAACTAATTATGCAAATACACTTTAATTTTTGACATATTTTGTGGAAATGTTTTATTATGCTGCTATGTACATGTAGTCACTCTTTGTTAATGTTTCTAAGTGCTCAATTGAAGAAACCAAAAATGCCCATATGCACTTTTTTGCACATCTTTCCGGTCACTGGTGTTCAAATGTTTATTGACTTTGGCATATGAATGGGTGTGGTCAGCACCATGTCCAGCCGCCTTTACATTCACCAACATATGTACCCATCAGAGCTGGGTGTACTCAGGGATATCCTGTCCTACAGTCCTGAGTCCAGACCAATATCCGAACTCAAGACCTTCAAGCCGTAGCCGAATGTTGTATCATTTGACACCACACCATCCCAAACTGACAATATACTCAGCAAATATTCTAGATGAAATAAAGTTATATTAATTAAATACCTTTACAACATCAGCATTAACACCTTGAGCAACTCCAATAAACTGCATTCTGATCTCAGATTTAGCCTTGAACAGCAGCAGTCGTAAGATCATTCTGTGAGTGTATTCTGCCAGCTTGGCTGTCATTAGGTCAATGGTTGTGTTTATACAAGACTTCCAATATGGATTGTTTTGCATCAAATTTGCCTCCAAATCCTCCTTTAAAAATTTGGAAAAAATAATAATTTTGGAAAAAAATAAATGGGTAAATATTCTACAAATATGTTAAATTAAGTAAGAAGGACATAGAAAATAATAGACATACCAGGTCATCTGCATCTTTACTAGCCAACAAGTGAGTGAGTACATACGCAGGAACTATTTCATCATCAATAACACTACCAGGCTTAGATAAGTCTGTAACACTAAAGAAAAAGCAAAAAATACAATTTTAAAAAACTATTAAACAAACAGCACTACCCTAATACAATGTTAGACTTCTTTGTTCATAATTATTACAAAAAGGTAGCAAATACAATAAGACCAATACATTAGTTATTAGATCCATTATTTTAGCATTATGTACCTGGAAGGATCAGCACTGATAACCAAAGAAGATCCTAACCACTCTTCAATTTGAGAGATATTTAAGGTTGCCTTGGTAACTGGGGCCTTACTGACTTCAGCTAGGGGTGTTAAGGGCAGAACACTACGCACTGTTGTTGTTGGGCTTTGCTTCAGGGCAAATTGGGTTAGCAAAACTTTGCCTTGCTCTGAATTACAAAGATATACAAACATATTAAGTTAGACAAAAACTAATAAAATACTTTACAAAAAACAAATTAACCCTATGAATCACATAATGCTTGAAAGGAAAGCTAATTACTGTTCTACAAATACACTTTACAATAAATGTTACATTATAAATCAGTTGGATGGGGCAAACGAATATGAATCAAAGTTTGCTACATTAGTTAAAGAAACCAATCAAGGAAATTTAGAATAATGTAACTTAGAATCAATTACCTAAATAGGGACAACATGATGACAATAAACTCTGGGATACAAGTTTCTGCTGATCCTGAAAAACAAATGCTCACACAAATAACATTTACGGAAATATTTTATCTAGGTTTATGTTTACAAAGTGTATGATAAGTCAAATAATAAAAAAGTGTGCAACAAAACAAAAATCATTTCACATATTAAAAAGACTTGTATTGAAATAATAAAGCAGAGCTGTATTTTCTTAGAAACTTACAATTTGGAATTTCTTCGTGCAATGATGCCAGTTGGCCAACTCTACATCTGTAGATTCCAGGGAGAAGAAAAATCCAGCAGGTACTGATGGAGACTATAAAATTGAAGCATAGAATTATTAAACTAAAAATTCATTTGTATTTTATGACTAATTAGATAGTTAAAGAAAAAGTGTTAACCTCAAAGAGCCAGCTAATACAAGATACGATCAATAGACCTGTATTTTGATGGCCAGCTTTGTACAGGTGTTGCCATGCATACCTGGAATAAAAATAAACAAAAGCTTTATGAAAAAATGGAATGAGCTGCAAACAAGCAATAATTAAAATCTATTCAAAAAGTAAGTTTTCAGCAAAAAAAGGTTATTTTATTCACCTCTGAACAAAATGCATCTTTTTCAGCAATGATTTATACACAGTGAGTTGAGGCGCCATATAGTCCATCATTGACAAATACTCCACCATCCATGGAATACTCAAGGAAAGATGTCCATTTTCAAATGCACATTTTAACAATAATGGAAAAGGTACTGGCAGAGGGACCTATAATTAGATAAGTAGATAAGAATTTTAACTTGCCAAAAAAACACAAAACAAATACTCCTATCAAATTTTAATAAAAATTACCATTTCTCTCATGCGTAGCAAGATGAATGACTGTTCTTGAGGAATGTTCAGAGTTCCACTATTGTAAGATGCAAATGTTAGGTAACCCAAGAGTTTTCCTAAAACACAAAGGGTTAAAACTGTTTCGGAGAAATTCTGAGAGCGTAAGGGCATCTGAAAAATATGCATATTCAAAACCATTCATTTATAATTCGTTAATTACTCATCAATACAAGAAATGGTGTTGGTAAAAATGAACTATTTTAAAAATATAATTATTACAATTTTAATTACTTACTAAAAAAATAGTAATATTAAAAATTAAATAGCTTCACACTTACATCGCTATCAATAATAGCTGAAGAATGCAGATTTGTGACACAGCTAAAATCCATTGCATTTAACTGCAAGCAAAAAGGTTGCTAAATCATGCATGCATATTTTTTCTTAGCAATTTAATAAAGTCAAAACAAAATAACTACTATACAAAATTTTACATAGTAGGCCTACCTCTAAAATTTTATAGACCACTAGATTTTTTAAATGTTCATTGAAAGCAGGACAGCTAAGAGTCTCAATAAAATCTTTGAAAAACATTTGGGTATCTGTAAAACCAGGTGCTGGACAAGCATTCCCACTGCTGGCATTTGAAGTCTCAAGAAATGCATTATACAACCTGTGCAGATATTTTATATATTTGTATGGATTAACACTACCATATACACATAATGAAAGAAAGCACAGAGTTAGTTACTACATTCAGAACATAAGTATCTCAAATCTCCAAAGATATAATTATATATACCACTGTGCAACTGAGGGTATTCTGACTAATGTTAAACTTACGTCTGAAATAACTTTTCATTCTCTGCCTTGCTCTGGATCATTTTTATAATGTCAACCTTTTCTCCTCCATTCTTTACACAACACTGCAAATATAACCAAACTGTTCTAATTAAAGGTAATTAAATATTTGGTTTTAAAGGCAATCTATTGGTAGAATCTATGTTAATATGATGAGATAAACATCTAACCAAAATCATATGGTCCAGGTACAATTTAGCAAGATGAAAGAGGTTGACCAGTGAGTTCTGCTCTGGGGTGCACCCGTCATAGACATACTGGATTTGATTCTCAATCTTGAACTCATAAATACTGCTTGTGTCATGGTAATGCCGGTAGAAAGCATAAAAATTATCTCTGTGAGCAATAAAAAAATTTTTTTTGAAAATAACAGAGAGGCTTGTTGATAAAATAGTGGATTTAAAAATCAGAGCTCAAAATGCTGTACCTTTGACATTTGAAAACATGTGCAAAGTTTGCATCTGGAAAGCTGAAATTGCCATCTTCTTGAGGGTTAAATGCTTTATGTTCAATATGAAGCTTCACAGTTGACTCCTTCAACACATGAAATAATTTAAACGTTATTCTTATGCAAGTTAATACAATGAAATTAGTAGAATTATTAAACAGTCAACAGATTATTAAAAAATACCTTATTCCGGTTTTCTGAAGCTTTTTGGAAATAATTATGTAATTTAGGTGAAAAAGCTTGGATCCTCTCATTGGAGGCAAGAAGCTGCAAGAACGTTCCATCAAGAGATAAAAATATTCTAAAGATAGAAAAAGATTCACAATATATTGTAAAACTGAGAAACAAAACAGAAAGAAATTGACAACATACTGCAATAACAGAGAAGCAATCTAGATAAACAATTTGCACTGCAACTTGAAAATCTGTTTTCTTTGTTGAAAAAATAATGTACCAATAATAAATAAACTAATTTAATAAGTTTGATGATAACAGCAGCTTGATAACAATTGCATAAAATTGCAACATATTAAACATTAAATTACTCACCGTTTTAATCTTTTGATAACTGTGACAGCAAAGTAAACACCATTGTGAATGGAATCAAAATATGTTTTTCCTATATGACTTTCTATTTGTGAAAAACAATTACAAAGAGTAAGTTTACAGAGCTTGCATCTATAAACAATATTGTCATGGAATTAAGCAATACAAATAACTAAAATAAAATAATCAAATTCAGATCACTAACCTACAATGTGTAGTACTTCACTATCCACACTAGCACAAGTCAACAGCTGAGTGATAAAGTATAGTTCTACAGCCAGGTTAGGAACTTGGTGTTCTGATAAAAGATGTATGAAACTTTTTTAAAGTTGGTTTTTATCAAACAGCTTTAACTTAAGAAACCCAAGTCTTAAAAACGTACCTTCAATGTAATGACAGTATCTTCTGGCATATTTCTTTAACATCTTTTTATGTGTAATTTTTAGTGGATCAGCAGCTGTGCCATGCTCAACAACACATTGTTTTTCACTCTTTGTAACTTTCACGCAAGAGTTTAATAAGATGTCCACAGTCTCATCTTCTTCATCAGATTCTACTGGGATAGTTATCTGTTTTTCAGATCTGAAAGTATGAAACAAAAGTAAGCATGCGTCGGACAAATATTAAATTCCTCCAATTAGACATGAAATTAGCACCTTAAGGAATGATTGAAAAAGTGGCAAACCTAATTGTTGGCGCAGAACCATCAGATATTGGATTCACCTTCCAAAATTTCTCTGCCTCTTCATTGGTTCTATTACTTGTGTATTCATCCTCATCTTCATTTTCATCCTCAAATATATCCTTTTCTGTCACAGCCTTTTTTAAAAGGGATTCCAAAGAAAGAACAGGTGCACGTTTAGATGTTTGATGTGATGATCTATGATGAATATTATTTACTTTGCTTTCAGCTTTTACTGTGGAGCTATCAACTAAGTTAACTGTATTGTTTTTAGCAATGGTCAACTCTTTACTATCATTTGAGAGTAACACATTTCTTGCATCTCCAGAATTACACATCTCATGTTGTTTGCCACTTAGCTCATCTTTAGAAAAACTTAACCTCTTTATAGGAGAAGGTTTAACTTTCTTTGGTGGGGATGTAGCATTAGCTTCTATCTGTTCAACAAAACGATTCTCCAGCATTTGAATAGCTTTCCTCCCATTGGCTAGTCCACTTTTTTTTGTTGAATTTCTTTGTGGAGTCATGAAGCTTTCAAGAGTCAGTGTGTGAGCACTTCTGTTTGATAGAGTTGGTTGGGTTTTATTTGGCCATTCTGAAGTTTTTGCTTTTCTATGTTTTCCTTTGGATCCTTTTCCGTGTGAGCCTTTATTACATTGTGCCTTGTCTTTCCCTTCTATGTAGGCATCCTGTTTGTCAGCTGATGGAGGTTTGGTGGTACAACCACCAGCATTAACAGGAGAAGTCTGTAGGCCTGAACTTGGAGAAATTCTGGCAACATCTGACCATGATGAACTGCTTGAAATGAATTTCGGTTTAGATGTTGAAAAAGAATTTTGACTATTTCCATTAAGATTTACTTCTGAAGCTGGCTGATATTTATGGTTTTTATTTTCCACATTTTGATGTCTGGAGTCTAATGAGACTCTTTTAACCTGTGAAAACTTGTCTACAGAATTAGGTGCATCTTGTGTGAAATTGTGCTTAACAGGCCAGTTTTGATTATGGTGAATATCACACTGTGAGAATAAATGTGTCACTTTTTTTCTTTCACTTTCAATTCTTGGCCACACAGGCTCACCATTGGAGTTTGACAAAAACTTTTCAGCAGAACTGTTAGCCTGAGTTGTTTGAAAGGAGGCTGAACTGTCATGTTTTGAAGTGTAGTGACTATTATTTTGACTAGAATCAGAGCTAGAAACAGAATGTTCAGTAAGAGGACTAGGAGGTAACGGCTTGAGCCCTTTATTATTGGAAGAATTTAAGTCTGCATTATGCTGATGTTTAGATGTTCTGCAGTCAGGAAAACTGTTTTGAGAGTGCGACACAAAAGCTGATGCATCGCCTGCACGAGGGACAGAGCAAGGTGTATTTGAATGATTATGGGCTTCTC
The DNA here is from genome assembly GCF_028476545.2 of Physella acuta. Classification (NCBI taxonomy): domain Eukaryota; kingdom Metazoa; phylum Mollusca; class Gastropoda; family Physidae; genus Physella; species Physella acuta. The sequence continues at coordinate 51,549 of NW_026732050.1, forward strand.
TGATTGGTGTAGAAGTTTTAGGTGAATAAACATCATACAGTTGTGAGTTTGGACCTTGTTGTTTTGGGTGGTCTATTGATGCATCTTCTGATATTTCTATCACAGAAGAATTGCTGCATGCTGAGATATCTGGTCTTGCTGTAGACCTGTTGAAAGATGGAAACAGTAAACACACTGCAAAGGCTTTTTGATATCGTGTAACTAAACAAAGTAAACATAATTAACTGTGGTTAAGTGTATGTAATATGTATGATTGTTTTTATCAGTTATCACTAGTACACTTACTTGATAATATTTAGCTGTGGAAAATCATGTTCATGATACGAGTGGTTAATGTCACTCTCATTAAACTTAGATTTCTGTTTATCCCTGAACACAACACCAGGTATCCTTTCAGAGTCCATACTGTCTACTCCCTTGGGCTCATAGGGTTTGGAGTAAGAGTTTGGTGCTTTAGGCCATCTGGGGTTTGGTATATAACCATACCTGCGCTCAATTAGGCCATTTGGTGGTTCTTGCCTACCTGATAATCCAATATTTATAAGAAGGGTAAGTTTTGTTACTATACTATACTATATTATTTATTATTATGTCTAAAATTAATTTTAATTAGAAAATTGCTAACCATGTTAGCTGAAATAAATAAAAAATAAACCTAGGCCTATATTACTGAGTATTTTTTTTTAATGTTCCAAAAAAATAACATTTACTTTTGAGAAGCATAGCAAGTGTTATTTTAATATAGAATATTATAATAAACAGAAATGTGTTCCACTTTCTTTATAATTAGACTATTGCCTTATCATAAAAACAAAAAAAGACAAAGCTGACAATAAGTAACATTTTACCTCTAAATAGCCTCTTTTTGGCTTTAGATTCTTTAAGCTTATCGTTATTGCCATCTCTGAGCTGTTTTGTAGGAGATGGTACCCCTTGACTTAAGCTTAAAAGCGGCCTTGTCTGTTCCCTTAGTTTATTACAAAATTGGGCAACTCGCACTCCAGGGCTAACAAGCTCAGCTGGCAGGTCTTCATCAGATGAATCAGTTGAGGGACACTATAAGCAGGTAAATGTTAGGTCTTTAAAAAGTAGTAATAGGCCTAATTAAAATAAGGTTATCAGAAACTAAAATAAATTGCAACATTCAGAGCTAAAAATTGCTCAATAAGATGGAACAGTCCACACCCTTTAACAATTTGAATGTACTATATTGAAGGTCAGAGTTTTATGATGATCCATATAAATTTGAAGGCTTGGCTTTTAGGGCATGATTTTGTAAAATAATTACTTACCCCAAACTCTAATTCTGAATCACTGACCACTTCACTGCTCTCCATTTTAGTATATTTCAATGTTAGCAATAATTTTGCATCCTGAAATGGAAGTTGATGAGAATAATAAAGGACACATGCCTTAATAAGGCCTTTAGGCTAATTATTATTGGCCTAGCTATACTATAGGATAGGCTATGACAAACTTTAAAAAAAATCTTTTCATATTAGGGCGTATATCAATAGTCCAATTAATAGGCCCCCTAGTCAATTTAAAGTGCTAAATTGTTTGTAGTTAGGAGCCCTACATTTACTAATTAGACTATCAAACAATCTAGACCTAAGTGAAGCTGCATGTTGCATTTTTACTTTGGTGCATTCTTGTAAAGAACAGCCACAAATAAATTTAATACATAAGATAAGTGAAACAAGTCTACATCAAATGATCAAATCAAGGTAAATTGGCACTTAATCTCCACATTGCTGTAGGCCTATATTATAGGCCCTACTGATAGGCCTATTTATTTAATATTAACACCTCGCTTCATTCAATAGCTGGGTACAACAGCAACTCAAATTGAAGTTACTCATCTATCTTAGTCTTAAACTTAATCTAGATATTATATATTATATATATATAGACTCTAGAGCTTAATAATAATATCTTGGCTTGGTCATACAGTACAGGACACTCATTCAGTCATTCTTAATCTTAACTAATCTTAACAATATATTTCAATATAGGCCTATTGAATATAACAAACAAGTCTATAAATCTGGAGTAGAATCTAGATCTAGAATAGAATTCTAGAGATCTAGATCTAGACAATTAATTAAACAGTAACATTGACCTAAGTACATTTTAGTAAATATTAAAATAAAATATTGCGTTGAAATTGAATTGAGTTGTTAATTTATAATTTTATTGATTTTGTTTGTTGTTTTGAACTGCTGATTTGGCGGTTTGTTCCTGGCTGTTTCAAAACCAAATGCGATTAAAAAATTTAAATTAGATCTATAATCAATATAGCTTATTTAGATGCTTTCGTGTGCAGCTAAAATAGCAATAACTATCATATTTTTAGTAGCCTTTACATTGCTTGTTTACATCCATCTGGTAACTGGTCTAGATATTGTCCTAGATCTAGCATTAAGTCACATTATTAGTATTTACACCCAGTGTGTGCGATGCAGACGATTTTTAAAAACTACAACTTGCTTAGCCAGATAAAAACATAAGGAACACTGGCCATACCTTAAAATGTCTTTCTAGTTAGGCCCTAGGTAGTTTTCCGCTGGAAATTAGCCATAATGATGTTGAAAATTAAATTTATTTTTATAAAATAATTGACTAATATGAATTCTAATGAAAATTAGAATTATTTATCACTATACTATTGGTAATTAGTGTCTCGTCTATTTACTTGATTTGAGATGAAATATGTATTTTTATTTGCCTAGCCTGTGTGAAATTAGAAAATTGCAAAAAGTTGTAGCGATTTTCACAACAAAAAAATTACTAGATTTTCTAGATCTAGATTCTAGATCTAGAGTCTAGTCTAGATCTAGATCTAGAGATAAATATAGATCTAGATTCTAATTCTAGATCTAGTTTAAACGGATTTACCGTCAAGTCAAATAAAGCGAAATGTAGACTCTAGATCTAATTTATAATCAGTAAATTCACTAAAGGAATTAGATAGATCTTATTATTCTAATTTAAAAAAAAAAAAATGCTTTTGGCCGTTGGGTGAAATGTTGACGACTACACACACAAACTTAAAAAATATTTAATGTTCACATGTTGAAGTTGAATGTTGTGGGTCATTCTATAAATCTATTCAATGCTCATCGTTGATCAAGCTTAGTAGATATTTTAGAGAAAAATATGTATAAAAAACGTTTTAATAACAACATTTTATGTAATAATGCACTAAAAGGGAGAAAATGAGAAAATAATGATTTTCTTGAAATATATAAATAATAATTAATACACTACTATTTAAATATTAATAAATAACCATAGTTAAATAGTATAAAAAGCGTGGATCACCATATTAATAATAAATTCTCTTCTTGGATACCCTAGAAAACACCAAGCTGTAAACGCGCCTAGGGGTCATCCATAAATGACGTCACGCTATTTTGGACGATTTTTACCTCCCGCCCTCCCCTTCGTCACAAAAAGCCAGACCCCCCCCCCCCCCCCCGAAAATGACGTCACACCTCAGCCTACAACCCCCCCCCCCCCCCCCCCTCAAAATTGCAATTGAATTTTTTTCTAAAACGCAAAATAACGTCTAAAATTCGTTTTCTAACATTGCTTTTTTGTAATGCAAAACTGTGACGTCGCACCATCTGAACCCCCCCCCCCCTTTCCCTCATCACACACCGTCACAAAATTACGGACCCCCCTCCCCCCTACGAGTGTGACGTCATTTATGGACGACCCTCTAACAGCCCCTTCTCTTCCTCTCTAGGCATATCCCTACCACCCCCACAATGGTCTGGTGAGCTGTGCTGTGGTTCACGCCAAATGTTTACAATCATAGAGCCGGGTTTAGTGACGGCTATTAGGGGCAGATAATTTAAACTTAGGGGAGGTAACTGAGGCTGCTTTCACGGGGGGGGGGGGGGTATATGGTAGGGGTTGGGGGAAAGGAGGGTTGGGGTAGTATCATCCTTAACGACCTACTGATAGTGTTTTAAAGCAAATATTGTTTGTAGCAGCACTATTACTGTCGAATTCACAAATTATGAATTACTGAAAAGTAGAAAATAAAACAACTAAATAGCGGCATATGATACGCCGCGGGTCGGCTCGTACTAATAATATTATCTTTGATACCTTTTTTTTTAAACCAAGAGCACTCTAATCTTACTTTATCCATGCAGTATATGAGTTCAATGTTCGAAGGTTAATTCAACTTGTTGATGTCCATGGACCCGACCCATAAATGGATGACCCCTTAGTTATACCTGAACTAACATTTTTTTCTTTTGTCACCAAAATTGAAGCTATCATTACTATCAATAATGGCACAATGATTAAGTTGACACCACTAGTATTCACCTTCTAACTGCATTCAAGGCTTTACAAATGTTTCCAAGTAAACATGCTATTTTCTCTAAACTGTGGTTTTGATGTTGGCATTGAAACATGCTTTATTACAATTTCATAACACAAGGTGTCACAACTATTTATTTTGTCATAATCATAAAAAACGTATCAATGGTGCCGGACCCAAGGGACATGCCTTCCTGAACTACACAGATGCCTTTAGATGGGACCCGAGGTCCATAAACATCAATGATCACACTTGTGAGCAAATGACTTGCATCAAGACAGAACGTTTTGGCTATTGGCTTTGTAGTCTGGCGCTCACATTGCTGAAGGAAAAAGAGCTTGAGACACTGGTAGGAAAGATGGAAAAAAATCTGACCAAATAGTGGCAACAGCACCGGCCCCTCAAGAACTGTACTTGAAATTTCTTTTACAAATTACATAGTTAAGTCAACAGAAACACTCTTATGAAGACTTCTTCTTCTTTGTTTTTAATTGTATAATACTGAAGGGAATTTACTTCCACACAATTAAATATTACATGTCAACATGTTATGCGCCATATGGCCCACCAACTCAACACCTCAGCCTGCTTTACTTTCAGAATTTACCACAATCGCTTTTTTCTCACCAAAGTACGATCTGTATGGCAGCATCTCATATATCTCTAACTACCCCTTTGTTATGAAGTGAATGTTGCATATTGTTAGGTATGAGAGTATTTGTATATAGGAGTTTTGTGTAAATAAATAAATAATAGTAATGTGGTATGGAAGGGACAGCATGGTCAAAAGATGCAGCGTTCCGCTACTAGCCCAAAGATTTCAAGTTGGGTTTGGTCCAGAATTGAGACTGTATAACATTTTTGAGTCCACCCAGCTCTGATAGGTACCTGACTCATGTTTGGGAAAGTAAAGGCGACTGGGCATAGTGCTGACACCATCATTCCATATGCCAAGAAAGATGAACTCTTTTTCACATGTGAAGTATTTATGTAAGGTAGTTGCTGTGTGATTGAAAGGTACTCATCTAGGTTGTGCATCAAGTTATATTTAAGAACCAGGTAGTTTTGTCTGGTTAATTCCATTAAGTTTGGTAGTAGTCTCAAATTATGGTAGTCAAATCTCTCAAAGCCAGCTGATACATCAACAACTAGCCAGAACAAACAGTATGGTATTTAAAATGTTGTAATTTTAAAATTGTTTTGTTTCATGTTACATTTGGTAAATGAAGTACTGTTACAACTTCATTTTATGTTTGAATAAAGTAGTATTGCAACTTCATTTGATGTTTGAATAGTGTGCTACTAATTCATGTTATGTTTGAATGTTACAACAATGCTATATGTCATACCTGCAACTTACAAGTACAAGGTGAAATACAAAACTTTAAAAAAAAAAAAAATTATCCTACCATTACCAACTCAGACTCCTTACCTTTTGTCTGTATAATATTAATAACCATATTTATTTATAACAGTATTAACAGGCATTCTACATACAACGAAAAATTAGATACATTTTGTATGTTGTACTGGTTAGCTATCTGTTCCTTCCTGGAATCAAGACTTATACAAAAAGGTAATCTCATTATATTTCTTTTTTTCAATTCAATTGTCTACTAAAGTCTACTTCATGATTCAGTAATGTTTTTTTTTAACTAAGCTCTAATAAAGAAATCAAATAATAACACAAATATTTACATGGTGTAAAAGCATGTTTAGTTTAATACAACATTTCAGTGAAAATGTTCATCCAAAGCAAAGAAAATAAAACTATGAACTCAGCAGCCACCAGTTAACATGACATTAAACTGTGGATTTAAAATGACCTATTTTAAATGGTTGATGCAGGTTGAATAATAAAAACATTTGATTTGATGTACTCATTTATACAAAGAAACATAGACCCTATTTGACAAAAAAATAATATAGTAAATGAACAAACTAAATTTTACAAGAAATAAAGTGAAAACTATCAAGTCTGGCACAAGTCTAAGAGGACAAAGAAATAAAAAACGGCCACGTCGTAATTTACTTTGTTACTGCCCCTTGACTATTATTAAGATCAACAAAAAAAAACTGACATCAGTAACAAATTTTTAAAACAACATTCTCGGGAATCGGTTGCTTCCAAGCTTTATTTTATATAAAAGGGGCAGTTAAAAAAAACAGACAATCTAGACGCGTTCAATCAGTATACACAAATTAATTCATCACAGAAATAACAACTACTTTCATTCTCCTTCTTTCTAAAAAGCATCATTTAAACCAGCATTCACAGCTATTTCTCTGAATTTCACACAGTGCAGACAAACAGTCAATTGAACTTTTACAGCATTTAAACTATACATTTTGAAACCTCTATCTTTGTTTATTTTGGGCTGCTTCTTTTCTAGTTGCATCTTGTAATAGCTGAGTGTCACATTCATCGGCTGGTAATTGGACGTATCTAACAACAGATCCTCTAATAAAGCAAGTTTTCACAGACAACTGAAACACAAATACCACAATAAGATATTTAACATATACAGTCTTCCACATTGGAAGTGTTGCTTGATCAAATAATTTGCATTTTACAATTAGAGCATAATTAAATGTCTAACAAAGGAAGAAAATGTTCATGTGTTTAACTTCTCTAATTAGTAAAAGAAACGGAGGCTATGATTATAATTTAAAGAAATACAAGTTCAAATACATATGACCTCAGCATATTTGAGTGGTCAGCACTATTCTCAGCCACCATTGTTTCCCAACCATGAATTAGGTGTCCTTCAGAGCTGGGTGGACTCAAGGAAGTCCTACAGACTTGAGCCCAAACTATGGGATTAACTGTTCTATTGATGACAGATACAAAGTGTTAAATAAGATGAACCAACCATATGAGGATACTTCTCGGGGTCTGTAACACTGATATCTGTAAGTTTGATGTTCAAAAACTGATCCACTGAGTGCAAAGTCCCACAAATACTAGAAAAAATAAAAGAAACAGAAATAGTTAATTAGGTATTAGTAATAATTTTTTTCGCAAATCAAACATTTTGATTGTAGATTAAATAAATTTGCAAGATATAGTCTATAGGAGAAAATTTTTTCATAAAATGAAAATTACCAAAGATCATTTTTTAGCTCAACCACAACTTCTTTCCCCACAAGGGACTTGAAAAATGAATAGAACAACTGGAGATGAAAACATGTTTATAATTGATATTGTTATATTTATCAGATTGTTTGTAAAGCAAACTAGATTAAGAATAGCCTACACAAATTTCAAGAATATGTAACATTAACCAGCAAATATAAGTAAAATTTCAAGTAATGATTTCTTGTTAATAAAAAAAAAAGTGAAAACAATCTAAGCTTAAAAATATTTGCAAGTAAGAAAATAGTGTGTATTTGTTTACTTAGTCTCCAATCTAATGCTGATACTGATCTTTTAGCCAAAATTGTAGTGATGTAAAATTTAAGCCTAATTAATTTAAATTATAAGCCCTAATAAATTTTGTTCTTAAACATAATTTAATAGTCCTTCCTCGTAATAGGGATTTTTAGAATTTTGCTGAGTTCCCTACTCGTTACTAAAAAAATGTATTTAGTAAAAAAAATTTGTACTTTCATAATTTTATTAATTACATACCTACTCCTTAGATATACCTTACAATACATATACTATGGTATAGACCTAAAGGGTAAATAAATTAAATGCTTATAGCCTAATGTCTATATGGACATTGATTTCATTATTATCCAAATGCCCGAGACAAAATGCATGAACTAGGCTCATTTTCTATACATTTCAGACAGAATTAATGAAAGTGAGTATAAAATATTAAGAATAAACACAAATAACATTGAGCCAGGTGAGATATGTGGAAAAACTGAAAGCAGAAGAATGTTTATATTTAGAAGTATAGTTGATATGTATAGGTGGCTCTGGAGCAGGCAAGAGGTGCTTTGCATCAAGCAAGCGGCTAACAAGACCAAATTCAAGAAATTTAGGCCTAATTCAAATGTTTTACTGAATAGTGCTGAAAACTTAACACAAACATAAGGGGACTAGAACAAGCTAAAATAGTTTCTAAAAAGCCTAATGTGGATTTGAAATATCAAGTGATTTGACAAAGTACTTAACACATCATTAGTGTTAGAATAAACAGGACAAATCCCAGAGGAGCAAGAAATTCAGATAAGGTCGAGATGAATAGGCCATAACTTATGTTCAGGAAACTGGCAAAATAAATAATAACAGAAAAAAATCTATCATGGAATTTACAAGGATCAAGAAAAAGTGGGAGACCCCAAGAAACCAGCTTTGGGAATTGAATAAGAGTAAAACTCAACTTTAGTTTATAGTTTATTTATTTGCTACTTCTCATTCACCTCCACCTGAATGTATTATTCATTTCAAGCACAATAGTAAAAATACACCAAACAAAACTGGAGGTGAACGTTAAGCAGCAAATCAATTATGCTAAAATGGAGTTTTGTGAAGAAGAGAATGACTTGAAAGTTGAATTTTGCTAGGGTGGCTTAGTAAAATGAAAAAAATATGCTCCATTGGGGAAATTAAGATTTTTTACTCTATTTTTGTAGGTAACATAGAATAAAGACATCTAGATTCAGGCCCATGATGTAGCCTACTTAAACTTTTATTTTCAGAATAACAAACTGCCAAACAAACACTACCCCTGCTCAGTGCTACCAACTACCCTGTGCATTAAAAAAAATTGACTCATAGGCACATATTAACTCATTATATAGTCCCTGTGTAATTAGATATAGATCCAATTAGGATATTGTGAAATGAGAAAACATGGTGATTACAAATGTCGCGATAATTTAAATATAAATAAAGGGTAATAAATCGGTTTTGTAGATACCATTTTTCGAAGGCAAAGCGTTTACGGAAGTCGAAGGTGCTTCCGGTTATAATTTACCAACTTTACCTAGATTACTCGCCAAAATATAAATTAATAATTTCATTTTTATCCTGAGTTAAAAGGTTTTGCGGGATAGAATTATTTTTCTAGAAATTAAGTATACATTGTTAAATAAATGAATATGGAAATTAAAATATACGTACTAGACTCTACCTTTTATGAGAACCCTAGCTGACATGACATATTGACAAAATAAAACTTAACTAGATCTATATTTTGACGAATTAAAATGAATAAACATTCTTTAAATAATTATAACTAATTACTGCCATGAGCACCAATTATAAGCGAAACTAAATGACAATCGTCGTAGTGTTAGGCCTATCTTAAACCCAGTGATGAATTATTACTAATTTTGGTGGATTATTTAATGTTTATTATTTTTATGCTGTTTTAGTATGCTTAGTTCAGTTTCTTTGAAAAATAACGATTCGTGAGGACAAAGTTACTATCTTTAAAACTGTCTACAACACCACCATGACACGGCTCTATATATTTACTTTAAAATTAGATGTCGCGAGATTAACGATTAAGTATGGGCTCGAGAACCCAGAGTTGATGACTCACGTTAGAGAAAATTAAAAGCGGCTGGGCATAATGCTGACCACACTACTATTTCTTTTGCCGAGATCACAGAAACAGGCGAACTCTACTTCACCTGGCTCTTGGATTTCAGTTTTAACATGCTCATAATCATAGTGGTTATCCATAAGCGACGCCACACATCTACTAGTGGATAAAGACAGTGGCGTCGCTAGGTCTAGTGTCCCCCGGTGCGGCACCGTATGGTGTCACCCCAATTTTTCTGTGAATTTTACCGTTGGTGCCACCTCCACCCCCACCCCCCCCCGGTAAAATCTTTAATACGAATGATGTTTATCTATAGTCGGTTGTTAATACAGCTGGATGTAACATTGTTTTATCTAAAGTTAGCAAATTTACGTCATGGTGTCAACCGCCTCTCCCCCCCCCCCCCCAAATCCCTCCATTGTCTGGATAGCATTCATGTACTTAAAATACTTTTAACTCTAAGTAAGCATTCATAAAACTGGCAAAATAAAACAATCATTTTATAAATCTTGTTTGTTTTTTTTGGTGTCACCCCCCCCCCGCCCCCGCATCGCGACACCTCTGGATAAGTTTAGGAGTTTTGTCACGGAGGGTGGGGGAAAGGTGGGGAGGGGGATATTAAGAAAATACTATTAAAAAATTGCGTTTCAAAACATATTTAAACATTTTTTTATCAGGTTTCAGCAAGGATTTGGGATAAGTCAAAACAAAAGGCCTTAGTGTAGACTGTATCTTATGTAGAATGGAAAGTTGGGAGGGAGGGGTAGGGTTGCCAGATACCTTTTCCGCAAATACTGGACACCTTTCTATCCTTCCCTTCTCAGGTATGCCGCAAAGCAGAAGAAGGGGGGGGGGGGGGTAACAGAGTATTATTAATATACTTGTCCAGTATTTATATTTATTTTATCTTGGACAGTCTGCTCAAATACTGGACTGTCCAGTTCAAAACTGGACACCTGGCAACCCTAGGGGGGGGGGGGTTAAAAAACAAATTAAAAGTATGTGATGCCATTTAAAATCGACTTTAACACTAGTCTATTCTAGAGCTGTTGTAAATGTTTCAGCCATTTAAATGTGTAAGTCTTTCTTCTTTTGTTTTCACCGGCAATGCGAGAAAAACTGGCATTAGCCAAAAACTTACAACAAAATTAGCTAACATATGTTATTGATTATTTTTTTTTATAATAGTGGTCAGTGTTATTTTAACTGTCTGGATGGCAAGCAAAGCCACACGCCACATGTGATTCAACCATATGAAAGGACGCAGACGGCAAACCTCGCTCGCAGGACGTGTACATACTGGAGAAAAATTATCACGTGATTCATAGAAACACGTGACCAAATTATACGTCATACTGCCTTAGACGTACATTGATTAAAGAATTATTTTCCCTCGTCTAATTAAAAACTCGCAGACTTCCGTTTTTAAATTATTGAATAGTATTTGTTTAAACGTTGGGACCAGGGTTACATTTCGATTAGACCAATTTTATTTTTAAACTGGAGTCAGGTGAGTCGGTTCGGCACTACCTGGCCAGATTTTCTCTTTATGCAATGCCAAAACTCAATATGCCGCGCTAATAAGCGTTAGAATTAACTTCCAATTTACGCCAGCTAATAGATTTTTGTTTTAAACCGTTTAAAATTAAATTTTTAAAGGTGCGTAAGAGCTGAACAAACATACTAACGTTCTATTGACAAGTTAAGGGCCCCGACAGTCTTTAAATAGTAAAACTTTTATTTCGGAATTTCCCCAACATGTATGAGCACATTTTGCATGATGAAATGTACACACACACATTGCACGCGTTGTAGACCATTTTCTATTTAAAGTGCGATGGAAGTTCCCCATCTTACGAGCCCATGAATCATTCCCATCTTCCGTGACTATGAATCATTCCCATCTTTTGTCCCCATTGTTCGCACCGCGCGGCGCTGCGCACGCTCAAACAAAACAATGGCCGCCGCTTAAGGCGAACACAATTATGTGGGATCATCGCTTAGAGCATTCACAAGCACTTGTTTCACAAGTTTGTTTAAAACCTGTAGTGTTTTTATGATTCGAATCTTTTAAGAAGATGTCACAGCTTAGTGTTAAAATAAAGCACAGTTATTATGAAATATATTTTTGTTTAAACGTTTCCTAATTAATCACAAGTGATTATAATATACTTTTAAAGAAGCCTTAGTCAATCCCCCCCCCACCCCACCGAATTCCCAATTCCGTCCCCACAAACAATAAGTGGCGATGTAGAGCATTCTAATAAAATAAAAGCTTGTAGAAACCTACGTATATAAATGTCAGGCCATCTAACTGAAACGGTACTCAAATTATCGGTTTTTTTTTTAGAAACAGGACATAACTTACCACCTCCGTGTTACCGGAAATTGCTCAAAGATTGTAAGAAAAAGAATATTATATACGAAATTCCGCCCGCCTGACTAAAGCTGTTGTCATACTCACAAAAACATACAAGATTGCAAAATTGGGGTTTCGCACGATTTATCCAAACTGTACCTCGTACAGGAAAAAGTAAAAATTAAACAAGACAGTGTCGCTTATGATAAACACCATTTTATTAATTGCTTTATCTAAAATGCATTAGAAAAGGCATTGTAGGCATAACAAATAATTATTAAAGCTTTCTTTTAAAAGTTTTTATTTTATTTTATTTGACTGAAATTCGGATTTTAATTTTATTCCAGGATTAAACAATACAAAAGCATTATTACGTGAATGAACGCAATGCGTTTTTCTTTAAAACCAATAGCAAAAAAACATATACAAACATTTAGTTAGTACAAAAAAAAATTTTGATACCCAATCAATCTCTTTATTCACAAAAATATCATTTTGAATTTTATTTTCGACATTTTACCTCTTTTATTAGCCTACATATTTGTAACATTTTTAAGGCTTCGTATTGAGCTCTTCTCTCTTCATTATGATACAACAAAAAACTTTTCCTAGTTTACAACGAAATAATTCACTTTAGTATTGTTGAACTTCGTTTTAGGTTACATACAATTATCGATTATATTTTAAAATAAAATAAAGTAAATTTACTAAGTCTAAAATGTTTACATTTATTTTATTTTTTTATTCATCATTAATTAATCGAAGTTATATGATACATTTTAAAAGTATTAAATAATTTAACGGATGTAATTAGCTGTAAAATGACGGTGTTTTTTCTTGCTTTAATTAGTTTTATGACCTAAATGGGCAGTTCAGTTTCTATACGCTTACAGCGATGAAATGAATCGATAATAAACGTAAAATATGTAATCGTTAAAGGAACTTTCACAAAAGGCAGATTGTATAGTGTATGGTTTAATGGCCAATTTTATGGTGCATCTGTTTAGTGGCCGATTATATGGTGTATCCGTTTAATGGCCGATTTTACGTTGTGTCCGTTTAAAATCAAACAAAGGCTACAGTCGATTCTTCGGTTGTTTTTTTAAAATCGATAATTAGTCATCAAACCCTCATGCACAGATCTCTGCAGTCTGCAAGTGGTAGCGCGTGTGTGTGTGCATATGTGCGTGCGTGTGAGTGTGTGTGTGTGTGTGTGAGAGAGAGAGAGAGAGAGAGAGAGAGATAGAGAAAGAGTGTGTGTGAGCATATAAGATGAGTGAAAAACAAACATTAGCCTCATCGATATATTTTAAATTTGAGTAATGAGTTAAAACCGTAGAGCCATACACATTCAAATTTTTAAAAAAAATTTAGTGTGGCTTTTTATTTTGAGTGCGTTATTAATTATTTAGTGTTGTTTTAATTGTAGTGAGTATTTTTTTACGAGAAAAAGTACGATAGTATCGCAATTTCGGCGCTTTAACAAAAAGGAACATTTTATCTCCGACATAGAATTTATTTTTCTTCTGTTGATTAAAAATCATCATCGACCGAGCATGGTTTAATCATTTAAATACGACAGTTAAAATGATGTTTCTAAAATTTATTGCGTTATTGAATTTCATCAATTTTTCAGGAAACGATCATGACATAAAACAAAAAAGAACTTTTTAAGTGGAGATTTCCGTTGAAATCGTTCTGAGCTGAATTTTGATTGGATAATTCGTGTTTGGTCGTTGACGTCAGCAGCTCGTGTAGTTTACGTCATGTTAGTCCTTCTGTACGGCTCTAACTCTTTTGTGAGGAAAAAAAATCGACAAGTCTCCCTAGTCTGAGTCACGTGACTATTAGTCAGTCCCTCCATCTGAGAAAGACGACCGTGGCAGAGGTAGCTGAGTAAATGAGGGTCTCATTCAGAGAGGAGGAGGGACCGGGAGGGTTGGAGATTTTACCTGGGTACAGTTTTTTTTTCTTTCTTTCATTGTTTGTTGAGTCGAGGGGTGGAAGACAACGGTGACGGCAGCCGTTGACAATGGTTGTTGAGCTCTTCGTGCGGGGGAGAAGTGGCGAGGATAGTTGGCTCACCAGGTTCGATAACTCCAGCGGGACTCCCGGCAACCGATGCAGGGTGATCCGTATAAAATAATGTTTTTTGGATTTTTTAAAAATAACACTCGTACCTTACTATATGATATTTTGATCTTTAAGCAAACTTTACATAAGTTTTATGACTCTGAAGTTTCCTGAAATTCTGATAAAAGTTAAACCGGCCTACTTGTATTCACAAAACTGAATGAAGTAAGAAAAATAACAAGAATAAACCGTTCGTTTGATTATTTCTGCCAATTTTGATGTAACACTTATTTTACATATTATTTTAAAGTAGTTAATTTATTTTTATTTTAAAATATTTTAATTTCTTACAATCTAAAGAAAAATTATTTTTGAATTATGTCCCTTACCCCGTAAAACATAACGAACTCATATTATCCAATTCTGCGGTTAATTGCTGAAGAACAATGAGTAAAACTCAGGATAGTAATTACTACGAAATAATTATAACCGAAAGAAGTTTACAATCGATTTTGCAATATTACTCTGAGCGAAGATTAGAAATATAATTATGTTTAATCTACAGAATGGTTGATCAGGGCGCATGCGCTAGATTTGCTCTCATCTTATCTAAATTACTTTTTCTTCTGAATGGTTAGGCTGGACATCTTTACACTTTATGAAATATTACTTTAATTAAATCATAGTTTAATACTTTGTAAATAAGAAGTTGCGGAGTAACAATAAAAAACTGATCAAAATTTATTTTTTTCTATTTTGTTACATATTGATGGTTTAAATACCATTGTAATGAATTTATATGCACAAAAATTTCTCAACTGTAAGGTGACACTAATATACTGAAACTTTTTGCCCGCAATTTTGTTCCTTCTATTATACCTTATAAGATAGGACCAGTTAATTAAATATATTTGTGGTTGATTAATGTATTTAAGAATCTCGCCCTTTTTAATTAATAAAAAAAAAAAGTTTTTTTTCCAGCAAGAAAAGGTTTTTAAATTGGTATACTCTAACGCCCACCCCCCCCTCCACCCCCCCCCCCCCCTCACTCCCCTAATATAATTAGTCTCCCCAGGAGTGCTCTCGTTCATGTAATAATTACCCGGATAACGTATTAAGTCAACGAGGTGCCCATGTAACTAGTACACCTGCATATTTAATTAAAAGCCTTATCTTAACGAGTGAGTCACACCTCGCTTTATATAACCTTGGCATTTAACTCATGGGAATGAATATCACGAGCGGACAATTGCTATTATTGAGAAAACGTTTTAAATCTTTTTTTGCTCAGCACTTTATAATCAACTCGGATAAAGTTTTTTTTTTAAATCAGTGACATTATTGGAGTCACACACCGAACTCTGTGACGCCATTAGAGTCACACGCCGAACTATGTGACGCCATTAGAGTCACACGCCGAACTATGTGACGCCACTAGAGTCACACGCCGAACTATGTGACGCCATTAGAGTCACACACCGAACTATGTGACGCCATTAGAGTCACACGCCGAACTATGTGACGCCATTAGAGTCACACACCGAACTATGTGACGCCATTAGGGTCACATACAACACTGAAATCTTGTGATCTGCTAGTATTCATGAGCCCCCCTACCCCCCCCCCCACCCGCTCGTGACAGCTCGTGCGTCTCACGTAAACAGATCTAACACTCACTCGTGAAGTGTACGACCAGCGTTGTCACCATCCGATATATTAGAAGATAATTTCTGTAACCCGTTCCAGCTAATGTAACCAGAGGAACCAGCAGCTGCGACCCCCCCTCCGCCCCCACCACGTCAACCCACCCCCGCAACATCAGATACCTAATACGACTTTTCTGAGTCACACATGTGACATGACTGTGACAGGTGGCGCTTTCCTCTCTGTGACAGGCTGACAAGTCACGCGTGACCCTTGACACGACGCGAGCGAGTGGTACAGAACCAAACTTTCACCCTAACTTGAACAACTGTTAACATTGTGAACATTCTTCGCTATAACCGTATACATTGTCAAAAACATTAGAAAAAATAATCTAGTCGCAAGTATCTTAGCTAGTGGTTCGAGTTTTTTATTTTATTTTATTTATAATTACAAAAACAAAACAAAAAAAACCTAATCCTTTTATAAAATAGTCGAGGCGGGCTAGCGGAGCAAGGCCGTGGAGCTGTTCCGCACGAGTGGTTCCCAGGGCTGTTCTGTTCCCCCGGGGTCGGGGCCACAGCGACGGTGAGTACGTAAACCCAGGGGCAGGGGGTACAGGCTAAGCCAACAACTTAATTACCGCAGTCGTGGACATTGCAATTATCCCCCAATCATGTTGATTAAAATAAAACGGACGCCGTCATTAAAGTCTCTAGCTTTTAAGAGGTTGTTTTCATTCATAAATAATTGAAGCTGGCATATTCCGAGCTGATTTAACCAAATAAATTATTTGCATTTACTACTATAGTTAATATTCAAAGTATTTCAGCATTAGTTAGAAGCTGCAAACACACACATACAGACACAGACACAGACACAGACACACACACACACACACACATATATATATATATATATATATATATATATATATATATATATATATATATATATATATATATATATATATATATATATATATATATACATATATACATATATACATATATATATATATATATATATATATATATATATATATATATATATATATATATATATATATATATATATATATATATATATATCGAAAGTAGAAAATAAAACTTTTTTAAGCTTTGAAAATATTCCAAGTTAGGGTGAATGAATTAAATTTTTTTTTTATTGCCGTTGGTATCCTTCTCTGTTTCATGTTATGTAAACAATGAAGGGAGTCTCCTATGATGATTGATACTGTGACGTCATTGGGAACAGGGGCTTTGTACCCGGTCCAAGCCTCGTTCTGGATTGAAATTAATCATAAATGTGTCACACTGGACAACACACCTTATCCCATATCGTGCGCCTATTGACCCCCCTCTACCCCCCTCTCTACCTTTGACTCCCATGATTCAGTTCCTCCCCCCCCCCCTACTGCCCTATTGGCATCAACTCTCTCTGTGTAAATCTCTCACGGTACCATAGGCTGACTGATTAGCTGGGGTCAGCTATTAGTCATAAAACCTGACCCTGACTGATTAGCTGGGGTCAGCCATTAGTCATAAAAGATCAACTACCCAGTGCTAGGCTGGGGAAAACCTCACAGAAAAAACCCAATACCTAGCTATGGCAGGCAGCGATGGTGTATCGCCAATATATCTCAGTTCACTCTCAGTCAATTTTTTTTCATGGATTATTCCGTTAAAATTTATTTTTATTTAATGTCGTGAAGGTGATTTAGTATACATGAAATTATTAAAGACAGAAATTAAAATTTAATTGAATCAAGTAGGTCTTAAGGAAACGAATGGAGAAATAAAAATCTTCTATACTGGAAGCATTAGAGGAAGAGTCCTTCTTACACACGTATACATATACCGGAACTACGAATTTAGCTTGCATCATTGACTTTTGAAATATAATACTCTAATTGATACCCTCATCTTTTCCCATTTGTGTATAAGACACATTGAGCAAATGAAATAGTGTATCTGTTTCTGTTTCAATGATCTCGGCTTAGTTTGGGAAAGTGTGGACATATATATATATATATATATATATATATATATATATATATATATATATATATATATATAATCTGCTGATGACGGTAAACAAAAGTTTAATTTTTGAATGATGGTGCATAACTTGAAAGTGTTTTTTTCTCATGTGTGTGTGTAACCTGAACCTTCTACAGCCGTCTAAGATGGTGAACACACCTGGATTACAACCTTGTGATTAATCACAGCAAAGATCGTATCGTGTCGAAATCGTGAGCAATTAAATCCAGCACGACAGGCTCTAGAGAGCGTCGGCACGTGCGACTGCCGGCACGACCTGCGCACGCGCCGTTTTATTCTCCCGGACCACGTGCCGCCCGTTTCCCTTATATGGAAGTGGCAAGGTGAGCGGTAAAAGACGACAGGAGACGGAGGGTTTTTTTTCACGTGAATGGACCTGAGAAATAAACCCGGCTGTTGTCTCTGAGTCACGACTCACGTGAGCTGTGCACATGCACGCGCAGAGGGCCCTAGTCGTCAGGTGAAGGGACAATAGAAGACAGTGGGGGTGGGGGGGTGGGGGGAGGGGCCCCCGTGAGGAATTTTCTACTTGTGTATTTAGGCCAACCGCCGCACGCGCCAGTCTTAGAACTCGCGTCAATCTTCCTCCCCCTCCTCTTTTACTCCCCTCCCTCCCCTCCCCTTTTACTCCCCCTCCCCCCAGCTCTTTGAACGAACGACAACCTTACTTAATGCCTTTGTCGGAAGTTTAACGTACAATTACAAAGCTGTTCTATTAAGTATGACTAACAACTTCTACAGCGGGGGAGAAAAAAAAAGAAATGGCTGATTTATTACAATACGAGTTACCGTACTTAGAATGAAAGTGAAACCGGAAGCTTGACACTTCAATGCGCTTCCTGGACCGGCTGTGTCACAAACAAATGGCACCATGTTCTAAGTGCGTTTGGAGTATTTTTTGTGCGCAGTCGTCTCGCTTTATGCCTCCGTTTTTATGTTCAGCATTCCGTATTTAATCTTAGGTGTATTGTTACGCCGCCGCAGTGTACGCTCGTTAATGGCGCTGTTTACTTTCTTCCGCCATCGCCAATTAAACCCTGATTGTTTGCACGCGAGATCGCATTTTAAGCGGCTATTTAGGGCAGACGATAGATGCTAGCAACCAACTCAACGGTAAGTTATTTAGCGCCAGATCTGAAGAGTGAGTTCCGGCACCACTTACGGCAACAGGAAGCAGACGGCATCAGATGGACAACTTGATCTGTTCCCGCCACAAAACAGACCCCATGTCTTCTGTCCAATGTACGTATCTACGATCGTCTGCCCAGGAAATGACAGACCAGAAGTTGTTTACATGTGTCCGGCCAATGATCGTAACAACACTGTCATGATCTTTCAGCAGAGAACATTTGTACTTTTATAGAAACACTACCTGCAATTAGTGGTTTAAAGTGTTTCTTTCTGCCTTTTTTCTCAGGGGAGGGGGTTGGGGGTGGAGGGCAGGAATGTTTTAAATGAAGTAACCCATAAAATGTTTTAAAGAACGGTAAATAAGTACGCAGTAAGGGATGAAGTGGTGTGGATTGTGGATTGGTGTGGATTGTGGATATGCCGACGACCGTCCTTTCTGTCGAAAATGTATGTAGAAGATCCAGGCCACACAATTAAATGCTGGCTACAGGGCTTGTTTAGATATACTTTTAATTAAAATATAATTAATCAGTTATATACCGAATAATTTTAATTTTCAATAATACCAACCGTATCGTACGATGATAATAAAGCGTTTTAGAATATATTGAATTTTGTAGGTAAAATCTTTTTTTTTTTTAAATCGTATCATTTAGGGTTTTATCATGTGTAAAAAAAAAAACTAAAAATTGGGTATGGCGAAACTTGCCCTTGTGGCATGGCCCCGGAGAATACAGAGCACGTCTTTCAGGACTGTTCCTTATATAGCCAGGCGCGATCCAAACACTGGCCCCTATACACCCCACTAAAGAAAAAACTGTATGGGGCACCCGCGGATCCGGAGAACATACACGAAGTTGGACTTGTTTAAATCTTCCACCATAAACTAAATTAAGAACGAAGAAGTAGAAATTATTTTGACGCGGGATTTTATAACAGGAAGTACTATCTAAATATGTGTTTTTCACGAGTGAAAGTAGGTGAAATAGGCTTATACTGTCTAAATTTGGATTGTAAAACTGCCGATATTTTCTGCTGATTAAATTGTCTTCCAGCTTATATTAACATCACGTGATCAAGCGCTAGTAAACAGGTGTGCATTCGGTAATGTAGGACTAAGGCGAAAAAAATATACTGAACTTAAGAAAAAGATTGAAGAACGGCTTAGACATGAAAACACAAACAGCTGAAACTAGTTATCATAATATTTATACGGCTCATATTTTCAGAGGTCGTGTGTGTATTATACGTTTTTTTTTATCATGTTGTGTCTGTGAAAAAAAAAAGAAAACATTTAGATTTCTTTAAACTGTCAGTTAATCTTTGTTGGTGGAGGCGTTCAAAGCACTCAAGCGCACTGAGATCATCCCCCGCCAGTCCCCCCCCCCCCTCCCTGTCCGGACCCCCACCCCACTCTTTTCTTTATCCAAGACCTAGACTTAACCTGGAGTCGGACGGTTGGGGGTGAGGGTGCTGTTGGGAGGGAGCATCCACCTTACTCACGCCCAAACTCAGGCGTCGGACTGCACCTGGTTAGGTGAGTCAGACCTGAAAACAAAGGAGCCGACGGCCTCCAGAACAACACCGACCCCCAGTCAACGGCCCTGGGAGGTTGTGTCATACGCTCCTGGGCCCGCCTTATTGCACCTTGTTCCGTGATATTAAGGGCCATTGTTTATCTCCTTGTCAAGTTCTATTATTTAAATAAAAGCATTTTTCATGTCTTCTTTTAATATGTATAATATATATATATATATATATATATATATATATATATATATATATATATATATATATATATATATATATATATATATATATATATATATATATATTTACCACATTATTTCAAATTTTAAAAATATTTGACGGACTCAGTCGACAAATTTGACAGACATTCAACAGACTCCGCGCCACGCCGCACTATCCATGTCATCTGTCACTAGTTGACGTGTCATTACTGTCCACAACTGACCACCGTCTGACCAGTGACTCTAATTTGACAAGCCGTGATGGATATTCGGATGAACAACATCCCTTTATTTGCCTTTCGTGTGCGGGGAACTGTGCACGTCTGCCATCTAAGACGTCTGCACATTAGTCGCCATCACCATCTCGCGCAGACGTGTCTAGGACCGCGTGAAGTCTGCCGGACTTCTGATTTCAGTTCCGTGAAAATAATTGGTACAACTTTTACGTTAACTTTCCCCTTTTGTTTTATTAATTCCTAAACATTCGATTATATTTTTGTTATTAATTTTTTAATGAAAGTATTTTCATAAAAACATAAGCAACACGTAATACATTTTCCGTCCACGAAATAGTACGGTTAAAAAAAGCATTAATCGCCAGTTTAACGATCCGAATTTAAGACCGTTTGTTTTATATGCGTTCTACGTAATGGCAATGATTTATGGCTCGCAAAGCGTGGCAGGTTTCCGTGACCGGAAAGTCATACATAAGTTATGACGTAGTTATGACATGCGCAACGACATGCGTTAGAACACTGCGCATGATCTAGTTATGAGACGACTGAGTGGAGTTTTTGTTAACAATGATTGTTTGTCATTAATGTCTGTTGTTAATGTCTGTTGTTAATGACTGTTGTTAATATAAGTCGTTAATGTATATTGTTAATATTTGCCAATGCTTATTAGTGCCTGTTAACTTATTTTTTATGCTAGTTGTTAGTTTTTCTTTTATAGTTGTAATTTTCCTGCGTCAGTTATTAATTTTATATTTTTAAAGTGCTACTTGATTTTTTTTATCAATTATAGTGCTTTTGCTTCAACCGCAAGTTTGTAAATCGGAAATATATAGTAAAAGCGCTAGGTTTATAATATGTAGATGATGTTCCGTAGCAACTTAGATATTAGAATTTTTATTTGACAAGATTGCTGTAAATTGTGACATTTACAACTATTTATTAATACTGACACTATGATGCAGACAACAGACCAATGCTAACACCATGACGCAGACAACAGACCAATGCTAACACCATGACGCAGACACCACCAGACCAATGCTAACACCATGACGCAGACACCAACAGACCAATGCTAACACCATGACGCAGACACCATCAGACCAATGCTAACACCATGACGCAGACACCAGACCAATGCTAACACCATGACGCAGACAACAGACCAATGCTAACACCATGACGCAGACACCAGACCAATGCTAACACCCCACCACACTGCCACAATACATCAGATCCCCCCCCCCCCCATCAAAGGGTTTTACCAGCGCCATTCAGCTCTCACAACACGCGCATGGGCTATCCCAAAGTCCTGCTAGTGGGCACGTGACCGACACTGACCACTTCCTGCTTGGCGCGTTCTCAGTGATTTAATCAACTGGCCAATGGCTATCTCGGTAATTAGATTGTATCTTGAGTTGGTTTGATCCGCTTATATTTGCCCTAATCAATGTCAGGGGAGTTGTGGGTCCTGAATCAGGGGCCGCTACTCACACTGTTGGTGCACAATTTCGTTATCTGCGTGTGCTGTACCGCATCAGAGACTAATTACAGCTCATTAAATTATAAAGTATTAACATATTGAAGGTTTTGGAACTTCGATATCATGTATATCTTAATTAAACAGCTACAAATTTAAATTTTACGACACAATCAACAATAACAGAGCAATAAATAAACAGCTACAAATTTAAATTTTATAACAAAATCAACAATAACAGAGCAATAAATAAAACACTTTAGTGACCCTGTTTCATGCGTCATTACTAGGTACTATACCTTAATTAGCTGTTCATACATTTTTTTAATAAAACATAAATATGATTAAAATATGCCCTGATTAACACACATTAACATAATCGACATTCTGAGAAGAGAAATTGAAACTTTTTGGGGTCAAGGTCGTTGAAACAAAGCACAGCTGACGGAGCAGACGATTCTAAGAACGTGCGTGCCCCCCCCCCCCTTCTATTCTTGGATTAATCTGGCTCTTTGTGTGGTTCCGGAAATTCCCTCACATCCATTGATGACCTCATTTGACCTCCGCGGTTTTGTTGTAGTGGGGGGGGGGGGGGGGGGTGATGATAACAATGAGAAAATATGGCGGGAGGTGGGGTGTGAAAGGAGGGTATTGTCTAAACAAGAGGGGGGGGGGTATTGTCTTTATCATTGTGTCTTTGTGACTTTCTATTTTGTTTTAGTCGTCGGGTGAAAGTTAATTCACCATTCACATTACTATCGATGAGTTGTATTAACACAATCGTAAATGAAACTCCTTCAACTTAAACCGTTAGGCCATTGGTTAGGACTGAGGTTAAGATTGAGTTTAGGGTTTGGACGAGGGCTTTACTAGAGCTACGTTTGGAGCTATTTGTTAGGGTTAGGGGCTGACTAAGTTTTAATTGTTTTACTTGATTGGTGATACTATGTGTAGGGAGATGTAAGACGTATGACTAGTAACCAACTGGTAAGTCTGAAAGCTAAACTCATGGCTAACTTTATAGTAGTTTTAAAAAATCTGAGGGTCTTGTGGGGAGGTCGATGTCTTATGACGTCACGGGTGAGATATGAAGTTCACTGTCTCATGATGGGCCATCGGGGGGGGGGGGGGGTGGGTGGGGGAGGGGTGTTGAGACAAACACATGGGAGAAAAAGATTTTAGGAGCCGAAGAAAGATTCGGGAAGGGGAGGGTGGGGAATTCAAGGTCAGTTTAACTCCAGTGAGCTTTGTCCCGCCTGACCCCGTGCCTCCTTTCAGTGAATGGACGGCCTGAGTCATTCACCAGACGGGTGGGGGAGGGGGGGGGGGCTGAAAATGCAAGTCGCCGTATCGCTATGGGCTATGATGGGATAATACAATACAGTAAGGGAGATAACCCCATATTTATGAAGCAACTGGTTCTCCGCAATATCTACATATTTGTAGGTATATATATATATATATATATATATATATATATATATATATATATATATATATATATATATATATATATATATATATATATATATATATATATATATATATATATATATATATAGGCGTATATATATATATATATATATATATATATATATATATATATATATATATATATATATATATATATATATATATATATATATATGTATATATATATATATATAGGTCAATACCTTAGTGTATTTTTATGGTAATCGACCTTTAACTAGGTGATGGTTGTTAGACTGTTTGCTAAATTTGAATTAGAACAATTAAAACAATTTTTAACCAATTCACACTGAAAACTTTTATTTTGATGCATACTGGGTGAACGATACAAAGTAATAATAAGAATGAAATGTACAAAAAAAGAAACAACATATAATTGAATAAGTACATAATACATAACATTATTTTCAATGATTTAGTTAGAAATAGGAAAATACTTCTTATTTTTCATTCAGAAAAAAAAACTATTTCAGGTAGATTAAGCTTAGGTAAACGAATAGTCAATGGTTTTAGGTGCAAAGTAGGTATGTGAGTATGTCTGACTATGTGCGGATGGCTGACGTGCTTGATGCGTGTGTCACTATGTACCTAAGTCGTACAGGTACGAAGTTTAAGCCGATAGGTGTCGACCTTGGCGACAATGAGCTGTACATACACACACACGGGCACATACATAAACACACACACATTCAATAAAAACACTTACAAAAAGTTATAGAAACACATACAAAGCACGCACTGACACACACTGTCACTGTAACTGACACTGACAAACACACACACACAGCAGGGACCAAATAAATAAAAGTCACAACCCGACGAACCACAGTGATGAATCACACTGTGAATTATACTAATTAGGCACCGGCTAGCACAGTTAGGTTTGTCCGCGCTGTTTATTATGAGAAGACTTGAACGAAACACAAACACCATAAAACAAAAGAGATCGAACAAGTGCGATTGAAGTTGAATTGGTCATTCAGAGTTATTTCCCTTTTGACATAAGCCCTTGCGGTAAAAATAACTTGGCTTGTAGTGGCGTCAAATTAGGGGAGAGAATGATAAATGTATTAGGGTTGTTCGTAAGGGGAGATGAGTTGTTAGCTTGGGGCAGAGGGGCGCAGAGAGGCGCCGAGGGGTGTGCAGGCCCTTGTTGTGTCATTAGGAATTCACTTGAGTTGGCTAACGGTTATTTATGATTTTAAAACTGAGTTAGTGCTGAAATAGAGGGGAGATGTCATCGAGTTGTGATCACGTGTTGCCCGAGGGTTGGCGCTCCCCAGGGGGTGAGGGGATGCTTAGTCATGCCTGTATGTGCATTACAATAGGGCGGGGGTGAGTTTGGTTCTTCCGAGAAAGAGGATAGAATGGTCAAATTGCGGGTTGGTGTATTTATTTTTTTTTGTTTTGATTTGCTGTTAGGTTTTGTTAGGATACGAGTAAGATTCAGAGCTAGGGTTAATGTAAGAGTGTCATGGTCAGGGTTTCTATTCCTGTTTAGTCCTATATTTCTTCACAGCAATCCCTTACTCTCTAACCCCACAATCCTCCCTCACATTACAATCGTTCACTCCGCTTTTATACCAGTGTTTGACCTTGGAATAACCATACATAAACACCCGGGGTCAACTTGGAGAAACACAAACACACTATCCCATGTGTTCTAGACTATTCAAACCTAACCTTCAAACGACCTGTAGTAAAGGTTAAGGTTAGATTCAGGGTTAGGATAACGCTAGAGTAGGGTAGGATTAGGGTAAAGTTAATTCCTATACACTATCGTCTTAAATCTCTGGGTTCAGTTAGCCGAGATGTCATATATATATATATATATATATATATATATATATATATATATATATATATATATATATATATATATATATATATATATATATATAGCTACTGCAAAACTTATAGTAAATCTGTCGCTGTTGGTTTAATTTATTATCTTACCAAGCTTATCAACACTTCAGTCAATTAAAATAACATTTTTAGCTAATTTAATTAAAGGTAATACATTTGTTATTTAGAGTTTTCCAATACAGCAATTTATATTTGAACAGAATAATCTCATAATAATAGTTAAGAATAAGTTAAGTAGCCGAGTTTGGGGAGACGGGTTCGATCATTATTGTTGACAGGTAAAAAGAATCGTAAAAAAATTTAAAACAAAAACAAAAATAAACTCAAGCCTGAATTTTTTTTCAGAATGATTGTTATAAAAGTTGCAAATGCAGAGTAGGCTACTTGAAAATATTTCGTGTTTGCGTTTAATACCACATTTTTATTTCTTTTCATCAAGCCTTAATGATAAACCGCAGTTTCCCTTTCGTGAAACAAGCATTGATTGGCTGTACAGAAACTCCGTGATAGAGCTTCTAAAAAACCCAACTTTGTAGCAATTTGTACTCTGTCGGTAAAATTTTTAAAATTTAAAAAAGTTTAAAAATAATATTTAAAAAAAAAAAAAACAAAGCAAGTTTACCGACATTCGTGTATTTGTTAAGTTATCGTGTCACAAACAACCAGAGTTTCTGCATGGCAGCTCTTCGGGGGGGGGGGGGGGGGGTGGCAACCCCCCACCCCACCCGAAGAAAGTATGCCGCCCCCCGAACGAGATGGAATTTAAATAATAAATATACACTCTTACTAGTGTCCCCCCCCCGAAAAATGTTGACCCCCCCCCCCCCTGAAAATTTCAATTGCGCCCCCCCCCCCCCCCCCGAGAAAAAAGTCTGGAAGAAACACTGCTAACAACCCTAGAACTAACAACTTGAGTAGCTACCCCTGGCTACAAAGACAAGCTAGCTAAATTTTCTGACTAGGGCAATAAAGGCTGTAATATTATTTAATACACTTAAAATCGTGGCTTAGACTGACAAAAACAGTTTAAGGTCGACTATTCATTGTTCATGTAATAGGGATGAGACATTGTTTCAGTGAGAGACGGCAAGGGGGTGGGGGCGAAAGTGTGTGTGTGTGCGTGTGTGTGTGTGTATGTGTGTGTTCCCGTGTGTGTGTGTGTGTGTGTGAGTGTGAGGAGAAGGGGGTGGGTGTTGAGTAGAGCGGACTTGTGAAAATCTGTGACTAGACTCGTCTTAAGGAGAGTCTTAGAACTAATGGCGAGTTCCAATCAATAAGCGATTTTTAGTGTTATTTTAGTCACCAGGTCTTATTACCATCTTCCCACCCAGTCGGCTTTCGCCCAATCACGTGGGATTGTGTGTGAGTTGTTTACCAGTGTGGGTTGGAGGATATTTTAGCCGAACATTGGGTTCTGTACCAGTGAGGGTTGGAGGATATTTTAGCCGAACATTGGGTTGTTTACAAGTGTGGGTTGGAGGATATTTTAGCCGAACATTGGGTTGTTTACAAGTGTGGGTTGGAGGATATTTTAGCCGAACATTGGGTTCTGTACCAGTGAGGGTTGGAGGATATTTTAGCCGAACATTGGGTTGTTTACAAGTGTGGGTTGGAGGATATTTTAGCCGAACATTGGGTTCTGTACCAGTGAGGGTTGGAGGATATTTTAGCCGAACATTGGGTTGTTTACAAGTGTGGGTTGGAGGATATTTTAGCCGAACATTGGGTTGTTTACAAGTGTGGGTTGGAGGATATTTTAGCCGAACATTGGGTTCTGTACCAGTGAGGGTTGGAGGATATTTTAGCCGAACATTGGGTTGTTTACAAGTGTGGGTTGGAGGATATTTTAGCCGAACATTGGGTTGTTTACAAGTGTGGGTTGGAGGATATTTTAGCCGAACATTGGGTTGTTTACAAGTGTGGGTTGGAGGATATTTTAGCCGAACATTGGGTTGTTTACCAGTGTGGGTTGGAGGATATTTTAGCCGAACATTGGGTTGTTTACAAGTGTGGGTTGGAGGATATTTTAGCCGAACATTGGGTTGTTTACCAGTGTGGGTTGGAGGATATTTTAGCCGAACATTGGGTTGTTTACAAGTGTGGGTTGGAGGATATTTTAGCCGAACATTGGGTTCTGTACCAGTGAGGGTTGGAGGATATTTTAGCCGAACATTGGGTTGTTTACAAGTGTGGGTTGGAGGATATTTTAGCCGAACATTGGGTTGTTTACAAGTGTGGGTTGGAGGATATTTTAGCCGAACATTGGGTTGTTTACAAGTGTGGGTTGGAGGATATTTTAGCCGAACATTGGGTTCTGTACCAGTGAGGGTTGGAGGATATTTTAGCCGAACATTGGGTTGTTTACAAGTGTGGGTTGGAGGATATTTTAGCCGAACATTGGGTTGTTTACCAGTGTGGGTTGGAGGATATTTTAGCCGAACATTGGGTTGTTTACAAGTGTGGGTTGGAGGATATTTTAGCCGAACATTGGGTTGTTTACAAGTGTGGGTTGGAGGATATTTTAGCCGAACATTGGGTTGTTTACAAGTGTGGGTTGGAGGATATTTTAGCCGAACATTGGGTTGTTTACAAGTGTGGGTTGGAGGATATTTTAGCCGAACATTGGGTTGTTTACCAGTGTGGGTTGGAGGATATTTTAGCCGAACATTGGGTTGTTTACAAGTGTGGGTTGGAGGATATTTTAGCCGAACATTGGGTTGTTTACAAGTGTGGGTTGGAGGATATTTTAGCCGAACATTGGGTTGTTTACAAGTGTGGGTTGGAGGATATTTTAGCCGAACATTGGGTTGTTTACCAGTGTGGGTTGGAGGATATTTTAGCCGAACATTGGGTTGTTTACAAGTGTGGGTTGGAGGATATTTTAGCCGAACATTGGGTTCTGTACCAGTGAGGGTTGGAGGATATTTTAGCCGAACATTGGGTTGTTTACAAGTGTGGGTTGGAGGATATTTTAGCCGAACATTGGGTTGTTTACAAGTGTGGGTTGGAGGATATTTTAGCCGAACATTGGGTTCTGTACCAGTGAGGGTTGGAGGATATTTTAGCCGAACATTGGGTTGTTTACAAGTGTGGGTTGGAGGATATTTTAGCCGAACATTGGGTTGTTTACCAGTGTGGGTTGGAGGATATTTTAGCCGAACATTGGGTTGTTTACAAGTGTGGGTTGGAGGATATTTTAGCCGAACATTGGGTTCTGTACCAGTGAGGGTTGGAGGATATTTTAGCCGAACATTGGGTTGTTTACAAGTGTGGGTTGGAGGATATTTTAGCCGAACATTGGGTTCTGTACCAGTGAGGGTTGGAGGATATTTTAGCCGAACATTGGGTTGTTTACAAGTGTGGGTTGGAGGATATTTTAGCCGAACATTGGGTTGTTTACAAGTGTGGGTTGGAGGATATTTTAGCCGAACATTGGGTTGTTTACAAGTGTGGGTTGGAGGATATTTTAGCCG
Organism: Physella acuta; assembly: GCF_028476545.2. Lineage (NCBI taxonomy): Eukaryota > Metazoa > Mollusca > Gastropoda > Physidae > Physella > Physella acuta. Next base: position 80,959 of record NW_026732050.1, read on the forward strand.
AACATTGGGTTGTTTACAAGTGTGGGTTGGAGGATATTTTAGCCGAACATTGGGTTGTTTACAAGTGTGGGTTGGAGGATATTTTAGCCGAACATTGGGTTCTGTACCAGTGAGGGTTGGAGGATATTTTAGCCGAACATTGGGTTGTTTACAAGTGTGGGTTGGAGGATATTTTAGCCGAACATTGGGTTGTTTACAAGTGTGGGTTGGAGGATATTTTAGCCGAACATTGGGTTGTTTACAAGTGTGGGTTGGAGGATATTTTAGCCGAACATTGGGTTGTTTACAAGTGTGGGTTGGAGGATATTTTAGCCGAACATTGGGTTGTTTACCAGTGTGGGTTGGAGGATATTTTAGCCGAACATTGGGTTGATTACAAGTGTGGGTTGGAGGATATTTTAGCCGAACATTGGGTTGTTTACCAGTGTGGGTTGGAGGATATTTTAGCCGAACATTGGGTTGTTTACAAGTGTGGGTTGGAGGATATTTTAGCCGAACATTGGGTTGATTCGTGACGACTTCATGTGGTTGATGTTACCACAAAGGGCGTCTATGTGGTTTATGTTACCATGTCATACTGCTACGACAGCCACCATAAATAACCCGGCTAAGCCACCCAGCATAAATAACATGACAACATCGAACACTATGTTCAAATGTTGCTAAAGAGTTATTTTTATCCCGGATTTACCAAGGTCAACCACACAAGTTAATCTGTGGTTCGGTGTAAAGAACAAACTCAGATATTTTTATATAGATATACTGTAATGTTTTTTTATGCAGATATACTGTAATGTTTTTTTTATATAGATATACTGTAATGTTGTTTTATATATATATATACTGTTATGTTGTTTTATATAGATATACTGTAATGTTGTTTTATATAGATACAATGTAATGTTGTTTTATATAGATATACTGTAATGTTGTTTTATATAGATATACTGTAATGTTATTTATATATAGATATACTGTATTGTTGAAGGTAAATCAGACGAACAAACACGCAATGACTCATGCTGTCGTTGTATCGTTTAATGAGGTTTGTTAGCGAAGGGGAGATTACTAGCTAAACCCGTGGCTTATTTATAGTTAGTGGCTTGTGTCCCAAGTCCACAGCTTTTCCGTGTGCTTAAAGCTCTCAGTTTTTTTCATGTTCTTATATCTAGGTCTTATGTCCGTAGATTGTGTGTTTTACGTCTACAATTTTTGCCCTAGATCATCATTTTGTCCGCATGTGCCCGTCCAGTGTCCGATATCCTCCGTTTTCTGCATTATGTCTACTACCAACGCGAGGTCAAATGACTCAACGTTTTGTATCAACATGTTTTTTTTCACAAAACTAAAAACGTTTTTATGGAAAAAAAAAACAAACGAAAAAAAACCCCTTTGTACAAAAGACTCACCGTCTCTATATAAAGGGCTAATAACTTATGTAGATCACAATGTCATAACACATTCGGGTACTGTGTCAGCCGGTTTAAGAACCGCTGCGCCACCTGTAGTCACAGTGTTAGCTGTACAGGAAGTTCATCAGATAGGAAGTCTTCGCCACATGACTCATGGGATTTGTTTACAAAGCCTGTCACGTGACGCATTGTTTGGCAACAAGTCACTTTGTTGATAGACAGTCGTGCAAGGGAAACAACTATTGTTACGTTTTATAGACCTTTGTACTTGTGGCGAAGACTTTTATTGGAGTTTTCATTGTTTGAACTATACATTTTTTTTCTAAATCATGGAAAATATAATCATCTAGTCAATAATACAATATCAACTATTTAAATCACACACATGACTATATTTGAAACTATACTACACTGTCTACGTCGGTCTAGAGTTAGCATTGCGTCTGGTGTGTCTACTTCAGGTCTATCTAGCCCTTTACAATATCTGCTTTAGGTCTTCCTATCGTTTGTCTGTTTACATAGTCTGTCAAGTGTCTATGTAATATCTGTGTTTTGCACAATTTCTGTTCACTGTCTGCCTAGCGCCTGTGTAGTATCTATCTAATATCTGTCTAGCCACTACATAGATTCCAGTAGAGGCTGTTACAATCGTCTTACAATGTTGCTAATGTGTACCTTTTCTGGTGCCCGACTAAAGTCTGTCTGTTGTCAATGTATAGCTATTCAAGTGTCTGCCTTTACAGTCTTCCTGCATAGTGTCTAATGTATAGGTCTCCCTAGTCTAATGTCTGCTTAATGTCCGCTTTCACGACATAAGGTATTGACCGAGAGGTAGGTCTACTACGTTAAATTACGGAGACATTAGAAACAGAAGAATGTTATACTACCAAGTTGATCGTGTTCGTGCATTAGTTTAAATCAGTTGTAAGCTAAAGTTATCGTGTTCATGCATTCGTTCACATCAGTTGCAAGATAAATTTATCGTGTTCATGCATTTGTTTATATCAGTTGTACTCTGAAGTTATGGTGTTCGTGCATGTGTTTCTTCTATTACGATAGTCTGTCGTCACCAGAAAACAAAATATCCGGGGAAAATATCGCAACGTTTTTTTTAGGAACAGAAAACGGAAACAGAACTCAAACAAACCAAGATGGCCGATGTAAAAATGGCGCCGCCCCTTGCTTGGGTTTAAAGTCTAGGTATAAAAGTGATGTTATAAAAATACGAGACTATGTGCTAGGTTCTGAGGAATAGGTTTTTGGTTTTTTTTTAAATACATAAATGAAACGTGATTTGCGTTTTCTTTTTAAACCTGTATTGTTATTGGTGCAATGTCTTAAGTTATAATTTTATACATTGTTTGTATACAGTTGAACATTCTATTCACTGGTTGAAGGGTCAGCTTTTAGAACGGAGTTAAGGCCTTACAAAGTGGTATGTCTAAATCAACAGTGGGACTTTAGTTAGAAAATGTAAGGCTAAACACCTCCACGTCTTTTTCTAGGTTCAACAGCTTCCAACTGTGGATATATGTCAGTTTTTACGTTGAATGGGGAATTACTAATTACATTTACTAACTAGAAGTTGAAAAGGGGAGGGGGTGATTAGCAGCTTTAGTCAAAGTCACCCCCTCCCCCCTCCACAGCTACCTTTACAGCTACAACAATAACGGGAAAATAAAATTCTAAAACTCCCTCTCACCGTCCACCATCACCTCCCCCCCCCCCCCCAACAAGAGGTGCGGCTACAGTAAAGATTTACAATAAACGGAGGTTTCAAACAAATACTCAGTGTAACACAAAGATAAGGAAGGCGTTATTAATGAATAGGGTAAACAACTTAACACGCGCAAGCCGAGTTACCCCCCTGTGCTCTAGCACCTAAATCAACATCCATCAATTGCGGTTACAGCTACTATTAGTCATCTACACCTCATGCTAGCAGACCAGGTTCTAGACCATCTGTTGCCAACCTGAAATGCAAATCCGCCAGGTCAATTATCGTTGAGTCAATGCCCTGCCCATTTTTGCATGGTCTGAGCGTTCGTGTTGTAACGTGAATATTAGATTGTCGTTTCGTATGTCACAAAAGTTATAAGGGGAATATAAGCTAGTTATAAAATGGGTGTCACTTAGGTTATAAGGGGAATATAAGCTAGTTATAAAATGAATGTCAATGAGGTTAAAACGAGAATCGCATGTCACGTAGGTTATAACGGGAATCGCAGCTAGTTATAAAATGGGTATCACGTAGGATATAACGGGAATATTAGCTAGTCATTAGACTGCAAACCCGAAGGGTCGAGTTCGAATCCGGGTTTAAATCTGTAGAACGTCCCTGGCTCCACCCAGCTTTGATAGGTATCTGACTCACACTAGGGAAAGTAAAAGCGTCTGGGCATAGTACCGACTACACTGTCCATTCAAATGCCAAGGTCACATAAACAGGTGAACTCTACTTCTTTTGCCCCATGTCAGGGTCTAGCCTTAGATCGCGCGCCTGCTAACCCGTAAATCACGAGTTCAGATCCTGGGCTGGGGACCGCTATGGAAAACGCTAGAAAATTTAACAAAGCCGACCTCCCAATTTATCCAATTATTTCTCTACTTGCTCTGATGAAACTCTTTTGTTTAAAAAATTTAGATTTCCGTTTCTCATTAACACATTTAAAAAGTTGTTGAACAAGCTGTTCTGGTCCTTAAGGCTCTACCGACCCCCCCCCCCCCACTCCTCTCACCCCACCGCCAGACTTCCGGTCGAATCTAGCACATAATAAACCAACAGGTGTTGGACACGTGACCACACCCGCCCGTGCCTTGTTCAACCCCCCCCCCCCTCACACACGCACACACTCCCCACCCCCCCCTCACACACACACATACTCTCCCCACCCCCGTACCTAAAAAAGCTGCGCTCCATTAGGCGCTCAACAGCTGGTACTAGCAGCCGACCCTAGGAGAAAACAGGAACTCGCTTTAATTTATGGATACGAAACGTGAGTAACCCGACCCGTACCTGACCCGTACCTGACCCGGACATTTTAAAAAAAAGGCATAGGTTGTTGCCAACGTCACGAAGCAAATATCCTATTTACCTAGATGAAAGAGATAAGCGGATCAATGTGAGAATAAATGGCCCCGCTGTTGACTCGGTCTAGTGTGTACCTTGTGGCTCTGGGAGAGTTCGAACCCCACCAGTCGTAAACACGGGTGGAGTGGCCGTCCAAAGGTCTTGACCGGGCCCAGGGGCGGAGTGGCCGTCCAAAGGTCTTGACCGGGTCCAGGGGCGGAGTGGCCGTCCAAACGTTCTTGACCGGACCCAGGGGCGGAGTGGCCGTCCAAAGGTCTTGACCGGGTCCAGGGGCGGAGTGGCCGTCCAAACGTTCTTGACCGGACCCAGGGGCGGAGTGGCCGTCCAAACGTTCTTGACCGGGCCCAGGGGTGGAGTGGCCGTCCAAAGGTTTTGACCGTGTCCAGGGCTAAACAGACTATGTCCAAGCGGCACGGAGAAAAAAAAAGAAAGCTGCTCGTCTGACTTAAATTTTTCTTTATGCAATTTTTTGTACTTAATTTTACGCCACTTCGATCAAGGTACAGAAATGGAAACATGGATAAGTACACACGAGATGCTGTGGGTTTTTTTTTTACCAACACATCTATTTAAGAAAATCCAAGCACTAAGGGGTCCTACTACAGCACCAACCTGACGGCTGACAGGCCGGTGTTCTGACGGTCCAGCCACCTACAGTGGTAAATCAAGTTCCTAACGTGCTAATGGCCTGACCCACGATTCTGTGCGTTAATAGTCCCATTATCATGTAACCAAATAGGACTGACTGAGACTTAAAAAAAAAACCCACAAACTAAGTATAAACACGATGCATTAAACATCAACTATTTAGATAGCAATATCTATGTTGATCAACTTGGACCTGGTGTAACAAAATATTGTTGAGTGAGTGTGTATTTATGTGGGCGTAGCCGTTTTTGTCTAGGACATTTTATAGCCGTCGTTGAGAATTTAAATAAACATACACATACACACATAAGCACCCCCACACACTCACGTACACACACAGATGGCGATTGATCTATAGGATCTGTTCTACAGGCACTCTCACATGTGTACATTGTAGCAGGCACTCTCACATGTGTACATTGTAGCAGGCACTCTCACATGTGTACATTGTAGCAGGCACTGTCACATGTGTACATTGTAGCAGGCACTCTCATATGTGTACAGGATAGCAGGCACTCTCATATGTGTACATTGTAGCAGGCACTCTCATATGTGTACATGGTAGCAGGCACTCTCATATGTGTACAGGGTAGCAGGCACTCTCACATGTGTACAGGGTAGCAGGCACTCTCACATGTGTACAGGGTAGCAGGCACTCTCATATGTGTACAGGGTAGCAGGCACTCTCACTTGTGTACAATGTAGCAGGCACTCTCACATGTGTACATTGTAGCAGGCACTCTCACATGTGTACAGGGTAGCAGGCACTCTCACATGTATACATAGTAGCAGGCACTCTCACATGTGTACAGGGTAGCAGGCACTCTCACATGTGTACAGGGTAGCAGGCACTCTCACATGTGTACAGGGTAGCAGGCACTCTCACATGTGTACAGGGTAGCATGTTTCCTAAAGTTTCTTGCATACAGCATCTTACCTAAAGCTTCTTGCATAGTGTATGTTGTCTATTTTTAGCATACCGTATGTTGCCTAAAGTTTCTTGCATACAGTATGTTGCCTAAAGTTTCTTGCATACAGTATGTTGCCTAAAGTTTCTTGCATACAGTATGTTGCCTAAAGTTTCTTGCATACAGTATGTTGCCTAAAGTTTCTTGCATACAGTATGTTGCCTACAGTTCCTTGCATACAGTATGTTGCCTAAAGTTTCTTGCATACAGTATGTTTCCTAAAGTTTCTTGCATACAGTATGTTGCCTAAAGTTTCTTGCATACAGTATGTTTCCTAAAGTTTCTTGCATACAGTATGTTGCCTAAAGTTTCTTGCCTACAGCATGTTGCCTACAGTTCCTTGCATACATACAGCTTGTTTCCTGCAATTTATGCCTACAGTTTTGCCTTACAGTGTATTTCTTAAAGTATTTTGCCTGCTTTTTTTTTTTACACAGCATTTTGTCTACACTGACTTGCTAACAATTTCTTGCCCACAGTTTCTTTTCTAGAGGTGATTCTTGCCTACATTATTGTAGCCTACAGTTGTTTGTGTTCATCTTTTTCCTACATTTTCTTGCCTACAGCTCCTTGCCTACAGTTTCTTGCCTAGTTTTTTGTGTTCATCTTTTTCCTACATTTTCTTGCCTACAGCTCCTTGCCTACAGTTTCTTGCCTACAGCTGGGCAACCATCTCCCCACCCATCGCATCACTACACCGTATATTCGGTAGAACTTTTCCATAAAGATTTTCTCATTTATTGTTTAACTTTGAGTTATTGCAGCCCCCCCCCCTCCACCCCCTTCATCGTATTACAGTTTTATGGAGCAGACATTTTAGCACCCGGATGTACAGTTACTTCCGGTCTAATGAAACGTCATTTCCTCCAATTTGATGATTGTTCGGCGCTTGAACTTCTTTCGCGGTAGTTCGCACTATTTTCTGTCGCATAAAACTTGATACTACATCCAGTTTTCTCGGCGTCTCGCCCACTCAATTCTTGCTAAGCTTTCTGTGTAACCACGATATATGATTCTTGGAAGGCGAAATTCTTCGAAATTGTCTTCGATCTTCTGGAAAGTTCTGTATTGATCATTCCGTCTAGAACTTTCGTTTCCGTTCAACGAGAAGTTTGTATACTCTTAATTTCTGAGCTGGTATTTCAATGAATCAACTTTTGGATCTAACAAAATACTTGTAATAAGGCTGTGTACTGTAAGACCAAGTCCCATGATTCACCTGGATTTCTTGTGACGTCACTTCCGGGATCGTTCTTTGAGGGTTAATTAGAGTGACGTAACCAAGTTTAAATCACTTCCTAGTAATCGATGGAGTCGTAATTGTTAATGACTATTGGGTACTCGGTCTCTTCCATTGGTTGATTAGTAAGAATGTTAATTAATGGAGTCACTTCCTTGGTTAATTAGTAAGAATGTTAATCAATGGGAAAACAAAACAACCGATTAAACACGTCATGCCGCGTGAGCAAATACAAGGGATGAAATAGCATGACTAATTAACATGACTTACACAGCATGACTTATACAACATGACTTATACTACATGACTTACACTATGTAACTTATACCCCATCATAACAGTACCAACAGTGTCTCTAGCCACGACCCCATAATGTTACTAATATTAGAACCGCTTAAAACAGCCCGCTGACAAATAAAATGTCACCTTGCACCCCACCACCCCTCCCCCGATGGTGACGTCACGACCACCTGTCCTGTCCCTACAGGTGGTCACGTCACACCTGGTCGCACTGGTCAACAGGTCAGAGGCCAACAACACATGTGCTAAAAATAGAATTCACAAGGCTATTTGGGTTTTGGTAGCGCTGATCAAAGGCGTTGACCCGAAGAAGTATTAATTCCGCTTTACACAAGAAAACATTTCACGCAATTTTTGTGGGCTAATTTTAGAAAACATATCACACAATTTTTGTGGGCTAATTTTAGAAAACATTTCACGCAATTTTTGTGGGCTAATTTTAGAAAACATTTCACACAATTTTTGTGGGCTAATTTTAGAAAACATTTCATGCAATTTTTGTGGGCTAATTTTAGAAAACATTTCACACAATTTTTGTGGGCTAATTTTAGAAAACATTTCACGCAATTTTTGTGGGCTAATTTTAGAAAACATTTCACACAATTTTTGTGGGCTAATTTTAGAAAACATTTCACGCAATTTTTGTGGGCTAATTTTAGAAAACATTTCACACAATTTTTGTGGGCTAATTTTAGAAAACATTTCACACAATTTTTGTGGGCTAATTTTAGAAAACATTTCACACAATTTTTGTGGGCTAATTTTAGAAAACATTTCACGCAATTTTTGTGGGCTAATTTTAGAAAAACATTTCACACAATTTTTGTGAGCTAATTTTAGAAAAACATTTCACACAATTTTTGTGGGCTAATGTCAGGCCGTCTGGGTCAGTGTTATGTAACACCGCTTTGTATCACAGGCTACCTCTTGTTACACGATATAACAAAATAATAAACGACCCCCTAATTATTTTCATGTTATAAAATATATGCAAGACTACAAAGGTAGCAAAAATTCTATCAATGTTTTATGATTTATAGAGATATGTCTTGACGAGTAAGTTTGAATACTGGCTAGTTAAATTATAGAACTAAAGAGCAGATACAGATATTGCTATCTCGCTAACAAAGAGAACACAGAGTGTAAGACAATATTTTCAACAACTGATGGAGTCATAGTTACACATGTAGGGATGATTCAGCTTTGTGTGTGGCTGATGGATAGACTCAGAGTAGTAGACATTTCTTATACATGTAGTGATGATTCTTCATCATACATGTAGTGATGATTCGTCCTCATACTTATAGGATGATTCGTCCTAATACATGTAGGATGATTCGTCCTAATACATGTAGGATGATTCGTCCTAATACATGTAGTGATGATTCTTCATCATACTTATAGGATGATTCGTCCTAATACATGTAGGATGATTCGTCCTAATACATGTAGTGATGATTCTTCATCATACTTATAGGATGATTCGTCCTAATACATGTAGGATGATTCGTCCTAATACATGTAGTGATGATTCTTCATCATACTTATAGGATGATTCGTCCTAATACATGTAGGATGATTCGTCCTAATACATGTAGTGATGATTCTTCATCATACTTATAGGATGATTCGTCCTAATACATGTAGGATGATTCGTCCTAATACATGTAGGATGATTCGTCCTAACGGTAGCATTAAGAATGCTCTCACTATATAACAAAACCACCTTATTATTACACCGTTTCCAAGTACAGCAACATCTGTCCCACGATAACTACAGCCAATTGTTGTCCCATGTTAACTACAGCCAACAAACTGTTGTCCCATGTTAACTACAGCCAACAAACTGCTGTCCCATGTTAACTACAGCCAACAAACTGCTGTCCCATGTTAACTACAGCCAAATGACAGCAACTGCGTACTGCCACCAGCCAACATCTGTATACTGTAACTGTACACTGTACACTTAAGTATCCCCCTAAAGTGCATGTCACCTGGGCATGTCTAGTGCAACATGTAGGCCCAACTCCGCTGACCAAAGACTGGCTCAACAGCTCTTCGCCGTCACGACAACCACCTCCTTAATTTACCCACACCTGAAATCCATTTCTATGCTTGATTCATTGTAAATATAAAATTACATGTATGTAGAACATTTCAGAGAAATAAAAGCTACTGTGATTAATGTTTACATTATTTATTTTAAAAAGTTAAACTTCAGACGCTGTGCAGACAAACATATAGCTGTGGGTTCTGTGATTTTTTTTCTGCATTCTACGGCCACGCCATGTATTTTCTAGATCGTGGTTTGTATGGAACACTGCATCAGTAACATGCAGAATTTCTTTCAGGCATCTCTTCGAAGTAAGTCTACCGCCTCCCCCCCCCCCCCCCCCGAACGAGATGGAATTTATAGAGAAAACATCCTGTTACCAGAGTCCGCCCCCCCCCCCCCCCCCCCGAGAAAAAAGTCTGGAAGAAACACTGGTAACATTTCAGTCCCGTTTAAAATAATATTGGAATCAAACTTAGAATGGAATCATTTATAGTTATGATGATAGTTTAACTTTATATTCGGACAAAATTAAGTTATATTCAATCATCTAATGACCTACACATGTTTAGAGAATCCAACAAAGTCCGTGGATACCTGCCGGCTAATGTCGTAACGGCGAACAACAGCATCAGTGTTGACGTAATTTTCGTATCTCAGCAGAGGGGGAGATCACCCTAGTAAAAATAATCTTTCGTTTCTTCCCCATTCATAAACACGGGCCTTGTTCTATTCCTGGGGGACTTGGCAGCCATTGTGGGAAATAGTTGCAACGGCGCAGTCCGACTGTTTGTTGGTGTGTGTTGGGGCTGGGGGGGGGGGGGGGGGGGGGGATTTGGTCAAACAACTAGTTTAGTGCAAGGAAACTTTGCACCTTGCCATTTGAAATCATTTCACCGATGCACGTGTTTAATGTCTTCAGACTAAAAATACACGGTAAACACGACAGGTTCTAAATTAGACTTGTGTTGGCAGTAGAACGATGTTTTGGGCCTGTGTTGCAGAATTGGGACATTTAGGACCAGTGGTGCACTTTGGGGGACATTTAGGACCAGGGATACAATGTGGAGGACATTTAGGACAGATGGCACAGTATGGTTGCAAATGTAGAGTGTTCGGGAAAAAAATACCAAAACTATTTGGCTACAAACAAATTAATGTCGATTAGTTGATTTTTTATTTTTTACAACAGCTAAAACAAACGGGGTTGCTTTTTTCTATCTTTTTTTTTCAAGTAAATATAATTGCAATCTTAGTCTCACCTTGGTGTATTGGACTGGAGGTGGGGATGTGTGTCAGACTCTAGAATAAACAGCTGAACACTTACAATTTACAATATGGTTTTCGCAAGATATAGAGCATCAACAATAAAAATAAAATAAAATAAAATTTATTAGAAATAATTAAGGTAAAAATATGATTCGTATTTAAGAAAAAGTATAAGAAAATAAAACTACAATTTTGAGATTAAAACGGGTACAATTATGCCGGTAAAGTCTAGAAAACATTAGACTAAAGAAGCGGAGAGAGGTTTTAAAAAAATAGTTTTCAATTTTGGCCAGCAGTGTGTGCCTGCCACGGTCAAGTAATATCTAGAAAACTTCACTGGCCTGTAGAAACTTAGAACTATCCCACACCCTAAGGTAAGTTACCTTCAGTTTTGTACACTCCCTCACCCTTAAGATAAAATTATTTATTACTTATCCTCCCCCCCCCCCCAACGTTTATACAGAGGCATGATTATGAGTTTCGTCTCGTTCCAGCTAAAAATAGATTGGCCGCCATAGTGGATGTATGGATTTGATAAAAATAGGTTGGCCGCCATAGTGGATGTATGGATTTGATAAAAATAGGTTGGCCGCCATAGCTGATGTATGGATTTGATAAAAATAGGTTGGCCGCCATAGCTGATGTATGGATTTGATAAAAATAGGTTGGCCGCCATAGTGGATGTATGGATTTGATAAAAATAGGTTGGCCGCCATAGTAGATGTATGGATTTGATAAAAATAGGTTGGCCGCCATAGTGGATGTATGGATTTGATAAAAATAGGTTGGCCGCCATAGCTGATGTATGGATTTGATAAAAATAGGTTGGCCGCCATAGTGGATGTATGGATTTGATAAAAATAGGTTGGCCGCCATAGTAGATGTATGGATTTGATAAAAATAGGTTGGCCGCCATAGTGGATATTGTATGGATTTGATAAAAATAGATTGGTCGCCATAGTTGATGTTTTATGGATTAGACAAAAATAGATGTTGTATGGATTTAATACAAATATATTCATTGCCATAACTAATATGGTGTGGACGACAAAAATAGATTTTCTGCAATAGCTAAATTGGTTAGTACAAAAATAGATAATTTGCACTGGCTAGTGTTGTTTTGCCTACTACAGTACATATCCTGAATCAGCTAAAGGGTGTGTACAAGTGTACTCAACGTTACCTACAAACTGATTTTTACTCTTCAGAAACAGAAACAATATTTTTCTACAGAAATAAGAATGATCTACCTTTAAGATCGTGTTGAAAAAAAAAACCACCCTACTCAAGACTCGAAAAATGATAGAACTAAGCGCATCAAGATTCACGTGCTATTTAGGTGAGCCGCTGCATCCACCTTGCCTCGAGTGAGTGGGTCGCTATGAATCACCGGCGGCTGAACCCATCGGCGTAGGTAGCTTGTAGCAGTGTGTGGGTACCACGTCTTGAAGGTGTAGCCCAACTGCTTAGGTGCATGTAGCAGTGTGTGGGTGCCGTGGCTTGAAGGGGTAGCACATCGGCTTAGGTAGCATGTAGCAGTGTGTGGGTACCGCGGTTTAAAGGCGTAGCACAACTTCTTAGGTAGTATGTAGTAAGTAGCATGTAGCAGTGTGTGGGTACCGCGGTTTAAAGGCGTAGCACAACTTCTTAGGTAGTATGTAGCATGTAGCAAGGAGCAGTGTGTGGGTATCGCGGCTTGAAGGTGTATTACATCGGTGTAGGTAGCAGGAAGCATGTAGCAGCGTGTGACTATCACTGCTTGAAGGAAAAGCACAACTGCGTCTGTAGCAAGTAGCATGTAGCAGGTAGCATGTAGCAGTATGTGGGTACCGCGGCTTGAAGGTGTACCCATCGGCGTAAGTAGCAGGTAGCATGTAGCAGTATGTGGGTACCGCGGCTTGAAGGTGTACCCATCGGCTTAGGTAGCAGGTAGCATATAGCAGTGTGTGGGTACCGCGGCTTGAAGGTGTACCCATCGGCGTAGGTAGCAGGTAGCATGTAGCAGTATGTGGGTGCCACGGCTTGAAGGTGTACCCATCGGCTTAAGTAGCAGGTAGCATGTAGCAGTATGTGGGTGCCACGGCTTGAAGGTGTACCCATCGGCGTAGGTAGCAGGTAGCATGTAGCAGTATGTAGGTGCCACGGCTTGAAGGTGCACCCATCGGCTTAAGTAGCAGGTAGCATGTAGCAGTATGTGGGTGCCATGGCTTGAATGTGTACCCATCGGCTTAGGTAGCAGGTAGCATGTAGAAGTGTGTGGGTGCCACGGCTTGAATGTGTACCCATCGGCTTAGGTAGCAGGTAGCATGTAGAAGTGTGTGGGTACCATGGCTTGAAGGTGTACCCATCGGCGTAGGTAGCAGGTAGCCTGTAGCAGTGTGTGGGTACCGCGGATTGAAGGTGTACCCATCGGCGTAGGTAGCAGGTAGTATGTAGCAGTATGTGGGTGCCACGGCTTAAAGGTGTACCAATCGGCTTAGGTAGCAGGTAGCAAGTAGCAGTATGTGGGTGCCACGGCTTGAAGGTGTACCCTGAGAAGCTTATATCTCCAATTGCAAGTGACAAACACGTCTCTCTCTGACATAAATCCCGGGTAAAAAAAACTAGGTTAATTAATTAGTAAGGCGTCGGTGCAGGATATGTTCCCTTTGGATACCGGTTTGTTTTTTAAGGGAAACAATGCAGAAGGTGTAGGCGGATGCTAAAGATGGGAGTTATCCTCCAATGTTGTCGTTGTTGCTGATGTTTAATGGCTCGCTATCAGTTGAATACAACAGTGACTTGCACACGGCAACATTATAAGTTTATATATAGCATATTTAAGGACTGAAAAGAAAGCACACCAGCATTCAAGACTAAATCAATGACTTTTGTTAAAACTTTTATGGAAGTTAAAAATAATCTTTTCAAGATACATTCTAATGAGTAATTATTCCACATAATCAATTATCAGGCTAAAATACGAATGTATAATGGAGTTTAAAACTTACCTAATCGGGTTTTAATTGCATTTAGTCTTCTGTTTAATAGTGGTGTAATTATTTCTTGACATGGCGACATACGTTGAATGTGAAGTTTGTGTCAAGGTGAACTTGTCAATGTGGCACAATGTAGTTACGATGTAGACTAGACACAAAAGACAATCAGTAACACAATTTTGGACTTAGCTCGACAGTGAAAAGATAGTGAAAAAATAAAACAGACAGTGTTAGTTACATCACAAGTCTAAGACGAAGATTGTGTTACTATTCGTCTTTTCTGTCTAGCCTGTAAACATATTCTTTTCGCAACATTGATCAAATATGACCTAAACTTTACGGGAATATTTTGAAACACAGGCGTTTCTAAACAGTTCTATTTCAATATCATTGACGTTAAAAAAATAATAATTCGGAAACGCTTCAGATTCTGCGTATACTTTCTGCAATAAAGGCAGGCAAAAGGATTGTTCCAATTTTATTTTATGTAGGCCTAATGCGTGAACAGCACACTTTCATTTTTTGTTCTATTTGAACAGTTTTTAAAGAAATGATTCGTATATTTTTAAATACTATTTAGGGGTCGGCGTGGTAAAGCTCATGGTTGCTAATCCGAAAAGTCCCGAGTTCTAACCCTCGGGCAGATGAGGCTCGTTAGCTGGGGACAGCCACTCTTCTAGGAAAGACAACTCCAAAATCAAACAACTCTTGTAGTTTGTTTTTGGTTGGACAAAGGCTATGGAAGCAAATCCAAAAAGAAAAGCAGGCTGAAATCGGAGTCAATTTCGCATAACCAGTTGACACGTAATCCTTAATTGTGATGGAAGCATGGTTGATAAATTAGAAAAAAACGTCTCGAGTTCGATCCCTCCCAACACTAAAAATTAAGAACGAAGAAGAAGAAGAAATACTATTTATTTTTAATACAAGTAATTACATCAACATGGTTAATATATTTACTAAAATCAAATTAAGAATGCAACATCAAATATGAAACTGATGTGTTTTTTTTAGTAAAATAAAACATATATTTTTAATTCTTCTTCTTTTTTTTTCTTCATATTTTTAATTCTTCTACTTTTAATTTTAAAAAAATCAACACAGGTGATGAATAATCTAAAAAATAACTTCAAAAAAATAATAGATTTATTATTTAATTTAGCTAGTGGTTCACGAACACAATTGTAGTCATGCTTAAAATGCAAAATTCTATGATACATAGATATTACTAAAGAATCATACACACTTTTTAATTATCTCATTACAGGAAAATTATCAATGATACAAAATTCAAAAATTATTATTAGTTCTTAATATTCGTAATTAAGTAACCTCGGCGAACTAAGTTACTGGTTTTCTCCCTTGTGTTTTTTAAAAATTTATTAATTTAATACGTGATTAATAAATAAAATAAATCAGTGTGAAATGTTTAGCAATTTTACTGTTCAATATTATGTTGTGTATACAAATTTTTAACCATGATGTAAAACAAAATTAAGGGGATTTTAAAACCAACTAGACTTACCCGGTCATCCCTTGGATAACTGTAGGTTTCGGGGGTCATCCATAAATAACATCACGTCTGTCACTTATCATCACAAAATAACCAGACCCCACATTCAAAAAGACGTTTTTTATCTTTTAAAAACACTGATTTCAGCTGAGCATAGATCTGACCACACTATCCCTTCATATACTGACGTCACAGGCGACCTACTCAAATCTACTTCACCTGCCCAGTGTCCCGCAAAGTCTCAGACGACATGTTTTTATCGTTTAAAAAAACGATTCTAGCCGAGCATGTCTCTGACCACACTATCCCTTCATATGCTAGGACAAAGAAACAGATGAACTCTATTTCACCTGCCCTGTATCCCGCCAAATCAGATAGGCAACTTTATCATTCACATCTATAAAAAAAATCAATTTTTTTTAAAAATATTGAAGTGATGTGTCTAGAACCCGTGCCACCCGCACGAAAGCCTATTACAATAACAACTTAGCTATCTAGAATCGTGACGTCATTGATGTTGTTTTGTTCTATATAATAGTACATTGAGTCTCCTTATGCAACTTGATTTACGCGCATAGTCCTTATCTCTAGATCTAGATCTAAGTCTAGTAACTATCAAATTAAATTTTATCTTAAAGTAGTCAATTCCGTAGCTAAACAAACACAGATTATATAAAATAATAAAATTCTGAAATAGTTTAGCAAATAGAAACTCATTATTATCTAAATCTAGATAGAATTATCTATATTCTACGACTGGTTTGCTTAAGTCTTAAGTCTAGTTGCTCTTGCTAGATCTAGATTAGACATATTCTAGATCTAGATAGATAAATCACAAAGATTTATATCAAGTATTTAAGGACTAAAGTAGTTTAATAAAGAAACTCAAAAATGTATTATGATTTTAAAATGGAGTGTATTTTTAACTAATTAATCTTTGGTTTGACTTAGATTCTAGATCTAGATCTATAAATAACTTTCTTGGCCACCTGATATTTAGATCTATAAATAATTTAGATCTATAAATAACTTTCTTGGACAGATTGTAGAGCTAGAGAAATTTATTGTAAAACTAAATGAAAAAGACAGTTGAAAATTGAAATAAGTTTGGAATATAATAAAAACAGCTAACGGACTTACTGTTAAAGTTATAGCCGACAGAAAATTAGCTTTATAACGCGTTAAAGATCTGAATAAGATACGAAATCGTGTATTGGAGCCGCCATTTATTGTACTAAAAAGTAAACAAATCATGTGACGTCACTATTCACTCAAAGTAAAGTCGTTTTTCTAAACTTTTAAAATTAATGTGGTTAATCTACCAATGAATAAATCAATAAATTAATTAACGTCTTTATGCTGTGTTGTGGTTGGGTTTACGTTCCGAATTGGTTTGTTTTCGTATGCTTTTTTTGTTTGTTTTTTTCTTTTTTTTTTCTTGGTATTTATGTTTGTGGTTGTGGTTGGGTTTGTTGTTAGGTTTTTGTTTTCGTTTGTGTTTGTATTTGTAATCGTGTTTGCGTTATGTTTGCGTTTTTTTTTGTTTTGGTTGGTTGTGGTTAGGATTGGCAATGCCGGGTATATGATGATTACTAAACACACAGGTAATGGTCCTTAACAGATAGCTTTTTCACAGAGGCCAGAGCAGGGCCTGGCCGGGACGGCTAGTATATATATATATATATATATATATATATATATATATATATATATATATATATATATATATATATATATATATATATATATACATATACACACACCTCATAGTCATCCTATCTGTGCTAAACTAGCAGCAGATCCACCTGTAGTCTACTCCTATGGGACATAACTCTCCCTTCTTATCTTGGCAGCGGCTGAGACGTTTTCTCAAGGTCTCGGCTAAAATTGTGCAACATTCTTCCAGACCCGCAAGTGGTCTCACACTGGTAGCTGGTGTGTGGTCTCACATTGGTAGCTGGTGTGTGGTCTCACATTGGTAGCTGGTGTGTGGTCTCACATTGGTAGCTGGTGTGTGGTCTCACATTGGTAGCTGGTGTGTGATCTCACATTGGTAGCTGTGGTCTCACACTGGTAGCTGGTGTGTGGTCTCACATTGGTAGCTGTGGTCTCACATTGGTAGCTGTGGTCTCACATTGGTAGCTGGTGTGTGGTCTCACATTGGTAGCTGGTGTGTGGTCTCTCACTGGTGTGTGGTCTCACATTGGTAGCTGTGGTCTCACATTGGTAGCTGTGGTCTCACATTGGTAGCTGGTGTGTGGTCTCACATTGGTAGCTGGTGTGTGGTCTCTCACTGGTGTGTGGTCTCACATTGGTAGCTGTGGTCTCACATTGGTAGCTGTGGTCTCACATTGATAGCTGGTGTGTGGTCTCACATTGATAGCTGGTGTGTGATCTCACATTGATAGCTGGTGTGTGATATCACATTGGTAGCTGGTGTGTGATATCACATTGATAGCTGGTGTGTGGTCTCTCACTGGTGTGTGGTCTCACATTGGTAGCTGGTGTGTGGTCTCACATTGATAGCTGGTGTGTGATCTCACATTGATAGCTGGTGTGTGGTCTCTCACTGGTGTGTGGTCTCACATTGGTAGCTGGTGTGTGGTCTCACATTGGTAGCTGGTGTGTGGTCTCACATTGGTAGCTGTGGTCTCACACTGGTAGCTGGAGTGTGGTCTCACATTGATAGCTGTGGTCTCACACTGGTAGCTGGAGTGTGGTCTCACACTGGTAGCTGGTGTGTGGTCTCACATTGATAGCTGGTGTGTGGTCTCACATTGGTAGCTGGTGTGTGGTCTCACATTGGTAGCTGGTGTGTGGTCTCACATTGGTAGCTGGTGTGTGGTCTCACATTGGTAGCTGTGGTCTCACATTGATAGCTGGTGTGTGGTCTCACATTGGTAGCTGGTGTGTGGTCTCACATTGATAGCTGGTGTGTGGTCTCACATTGGTAGCTGTGGTCTCACACTGGTAGCTGGAGTGTGGTCTCACATTGATAGCTGTGGTCTCACACTGGTAGCTGGAGTGTGGTCTCACACTGGTAGCTGGTGTGTGGTCTCACATTGATAGCTGGTGTGTGGTCTCACATTGATAGCTGGTGTGTGATCTCACATTGATAGCTGGTGTGTGGTCTCACACTGGTAGCTGGAGTGTGGTCTCACATTGGTAGCTGGTGTGTGGTCTCACATTGGTAGCTGGTGTGTGGTCTCACATTGGTAGATGTGGTCTCACATTGGTAGCTGGTGTGTGGTCTCACATTGGTAGCTGGTGTGTGGTCTCACATTGGTAGCTGGTGTGTGGTCTCACATTGGTAGCTGTGGTCTCACATTGATAGCTGGTGTGTGGTCTCACATTGGTAGCTGGTGTGTGGTCTCACATTGATAGCTGGTGTGTGGTCTCACATTGATAGCTGGTGTGTGGTCTCACATTGATAGCTGGTGTGTGATCTCACATTGATAGCTGGTGTGTGGTCTCACATTGATAGCTGGTATGTGGTCTCACATTGGTAGCTGGTGTGTGGTCTCTCACTGGTGTGTGGTCTCACATTGGTAGCTGGTGTGTGATCTCACATTGGTAGCTGGTGTGTGGTCTCACATTGATAGCTGGTGTGTGGTCTCACATTGGTAGCTGGTGTGTGGTCTCACATTGGTAGCTGGTGTGTGATATCACATTGGTAGCTGGTGTGTGATATCACATTGGTAGCTGGTGTGTGGTCTCACATTGGTAGCTGGTGTGTGGTCTCACATTGATAGCTGGTGTGTGGTCTCACATTGGTAGCTGGTGTGTGGTCTCACATTGGTAGCTGGTGTGTGATCTCACATTGGTAGCTGTGGTCTCACATTGGTAGCTGGTGTGTGGTCTCACATTGGTAGCTGGTGTGTGGTCTCACATTGGTAGCTGGTGTTTGGTCTCACATTGGTAGCTGTGGTCTCACATTGGTAGCTGGTGTGTGGTCTCACATTGGTAGCTGTGGTCTCACATTGGTAGCTGGTGTGTGGTCTCACATTGGTAGCTGTGGTCTCACATTGGTAGCTGGTGTGTGGTCTCACATTGGTAGCTGGTGTGTGGTCTCACATTGACAACTGGTGTTTTACCAGTGGTCTCGCAGATAAAGGGGAGGGTGGGGGTGAGAGGTTCATGAGAATAGGAGTGTAAAAATAATGGTAGACGCTAGCTACACATCTCACACCTCCCCCACGTCACTGCACACATCATGACAACAAGAGAATAACGTCGATGCTACACATCATTCTACGATCGCTGATCAAGCTTTTTGTCAAACTTCTACCCCCCCCCTCCCCCCCCCCCACACACACCACACACGCACTTTCTCTAGTCTTTGTAAATTACCTTTAAATTTTGCATATTCAGTAATTAAAAGCTTTCAATTTTGTCGAGAAAAATATATGTTTTAAACATGCCTCCAAAAATATACACCTCTATTTTTACCTGCATGTTAATCAACCCCCCCCCCCCCCACCTACCTCTGACGTGTAGTGATACACACGGGTGGTTGGACCAGGGGGTCTCACATGGAACTCTCAACACCCCAAGGATTCCCCATGCAAGGCAGGGAACTCTACCTAGCTCAGACACGTCAACAATAAAAAAAAATTCCTTGAGAAATTTTTGTACAGGTAAACAGAAAGAAGTTAAACGCCGTGGAGGGGGTGGGGTGTAGTGGGGGAGAGGATGGGGGAGGGGGGCAGGTGATCTGACCTGATTACATCAACTTGTTTGCTCAGGAAATTTTTTTTAATGATTCACGCGCGTACAAAAGAGTTATAGTCCTTGGTTAATCTGACGCTAGAGGCAGCCAAAAAACCAGGTAACACAAATTTAGAACTCGGAGTTAAAAGAAGTGACGCAAACCACCGAACGACGATGACGTCAGAGAAGGGGAAATAACTATTGTTTTTTTTCTAAGTCACGCAAAACATGACGTCAGAAAAACTGAAAATGGGGTAAGAAATTTGTTTTCTTGTAAAAGAATCAAAAAAGTAGCTAGTTCATTGTCCTTTCGATTTTAAGCTCGTAATTCAAGTTTTCCAATTGTTATAAATTGTACATTTGGGTGCACCAGTCACAACGATACGTTGATCTATGTGAAGGGAGATAACTTGTTAACCCAATGTTGAGGGTTATCTGAACTTGGAGTCGCCCCACACGGGGAGCCGAATTTGTTTTACCTTCTGTTGAACAGAACACGTCTCCCCTGGAATTACACCGGTGCTAACAGAGATTCCTTGTTAGCGTTAGCACCGGTGCTAACAGAGATTCCATGTTAGCGTTAGCACCGATGTTAGCATTTAGAAGCTTTTTGTTAGCATTTGCACCTGTGTTAATAGAAATTCTTTGGTAGCGTTTGCTAAAGAAAGTGATTTTACATACCCCATCCGATACAAAGAAGCGAATCTGAGCATTACATGAGCCGCATACTCGGTGGTTTTACAGAAAGCACTTTCTGGTACTTTAGTGGGTTTCGAACCAGGCGCTTTGGGTAAACTTGTGCTTGTAGCAGATATGCGCTTTGTTTCTTTACAAAATTATTTCCCTTTCAGCAATAATGTTGTATTTATATGTGTCCTTCACGTATCTACACAAACTCAATTCTTCTTCTTCACCTGTTGCAACTCCTAGCGAGACATAGCCCATTATGTCTTGCTATCTTTTGCTCTTTCAAGGCCTTTCCAATATTTGTATGTCCTTGTCAATTTCTCTACGCAAAATGATTTTGGGTCTCCTTTTTATCGTGATCATTGTGGATTCTATGATTTGACTTGACTGGTATTACTTCGTTCCGATATACTCAACGGGTGGCCTATCTTGCTCTACTGCAAGGGTTCTTAACCTGGGTTCGATCGAGCCCCAAGGGGTTCGGTGAGTCATTCTCAGGGGTTCGGCGGAGGCCAAGACACACAGTCGGCTCAAATGATTCACGATCGGATTTTGTCAGTGCGGACGATAGACCCATAAGATGGGTTCGGTGAATGCGGATATGAAACTGATGGGGTTCCATACCAGTGTTTCTTCCAGACTTTTTTCTCCGGGGGGGGGGGGGGGGGCTTCGCCTGGAAGAAACTCTGTTCGGTACTTTCAAAAAGAAAAAGAACCACTGCTCCACTGGAATTCGTCCTGACCTTTCCCATAACAGTTATGTTGATTAATTGGTCAAAGTATTTCATATTAAATATTCGCATTAGGCAGCTATATATACAAGATTGTAGCCTATACACCTAAACACACGCGTTCTCACACACAAACACTCACCCTTTAACTCAGTCACACATTTCCCCCACACACACACATTCTCCTCTTACTCACTCATCAAACTCCACACACACACACAATCATCTTTCCTCTCCCTCTTAGTCTCACACAATCCCTCTTAACACCTACTCTATCTCTCCCACACACTCTCACAATAACCTCCTACCCTCCCACACAACCTCACAATAACCTCCTACCCTCCCACTCACTCTCTCAAAACTTACTCCCCCACGCGCCTCTGTTTACAACCAAATCCCCCCCCCCACTACTGACGTCCTGTTGTCGTGCACCAAAATATCTATGTGCAGAGTTCAAGTGCACCCATCTAATTATAGCCTCACTCACGATCCCGTCGGCTGGTGTGTGCCCACACTGTCCATACCTCCTCGGCTTCATGTTATCGTCAGTCAGAAGACGCGGGACGCCGGTATAAATATAGTAGCTCTACAAAACGTTTGATACAGCGGCGTATGTAACCAGGGCTGGGGGTGGGGGGGGGGGGGGGGTAGCTCGGTGTTCTCGAACACGTGGGGGAAAAAAGCGGTCAAAGATGCTGAAGGTGGCGTGAGCGCATGGAGATGGCACGCGCATAATCAAAAGTAAAGGTGAGTTTCCTCCCCTTGATTCCAGTTTTGGCGCGAACTTTCACCCAGTGTGGAGGAAGCAGACAACTGGTGTTGTAAAACATGGTGTTGTTAAACGTGTTTTGTAAAACATGTTGTTGTTAAACGTGTGTTGTAAAACATGTTAAACGTGTGTTGTAAAACATGGTGTTGTTAAACGCGTGTTGTAAGACATGTGTTGTAGTTGTAAAAATGCTGTTGTAAAACATGTGTTGTAAGAAATGTGGTGTAAAACATACGATGTATAGCATGCTTTGTAAACACTGCAAATATACTTTTGTAAAACTGGTGTAAAACGTACGTTGTAAATCTCCGTATCTAAAAGAGTTACAGGCAGCCGATCGTAAACATTCTTAGATTTAGTCCAATTGATATTCCGCTGTAAATAACAACTTACTGCAAGCTATCATTGCTCAAAACGTTAATAAAAAACTTGAATACAATTAAAACAGTTATTTTGATTTCAAAACGATATTAAAATGACGTCGGAAACTAACTCGTCAGCTGGAGAAGAATTGTGAACTATGTAGGCTTATGTTTAAGTTATTTTTAATTGACCTGCGATTTTTATAAAGGGATTAATGTTTCTTAATGTCTATTGTATAGCTATGGGCAGATCTCGGGGGTAGGGGGGAGCGCATGAAGGTCTAGCCACCCCCTATCACATAAACATATTTATATATCCTACCCCTTTCTCTAAAACTGAAAGGCAAGATCTGCTTATGGCTATAGCAACACTTGCGTAAAAACAGTTGCACGAAGTTTGAATTATAACTTCAACCAGTGTCGGAACAACAGTTACGCCAGACCTGGCAATACGGGGGTGGGGGTAGGGGTGGGGGGGCGGGTAATGTTCAGCCGTTTAGGTGTCCCAAAATCAGACAATTAAAAAAGCAATGAAATCTAGAATTCCAGGAAGGATAAATTTTTTTTCGTGTAGCTTGATAATAGTTTTGTAAAAAAAAATATCTAGACCTACTATAGTGTTGGTTGTTCCATAATCACTAACCCACGCTGTTATGTTAAATAATCGGGCAACCGGATGTTTTTTTTAATAGGTCCTCCGCCATTGACTTCCAAATTATGGCTACAAAAATAGAATGCAAACATAAAATACGCAAACAAAAAACTAATCCTTAGAGGTTACAACCATTTTATTCCGTTCTATCTCTCGCCCCCCTTTTCCCATACCATTCCCTATCTTACGCATCTTATTAACAGAAATAGACGCATCTATAATTTGTCCCACGTGAGTTGTGATCTGTTGTTGTGTTTGAGCTCAAGCTCCCTAAGCTCTCGCAGGTACTGTAAACTCAGCCTGCAGCTCCGTGACTCACGTGCTGTTAGTGCTTATGATATCGACGTCAGGGCCGCTCCGTCCCACAGTTTCATACACCAATTATAACAGGATGCGCTGTTAATGACGTAGCCACGAGGGGGGGGGGCATTACCGGGTGGGAGGGGAGGGGTGAGTGCTCCCCCCTGTCATACAACTGTATTTGACAACAAATATCCCGCTGGTGGTAATTAATTGGATCTCTTATATAAATAGTTCTTTGATGTGGGTGGGGTGGGGCTAGGCGAATTAGCCTGAATTGGGAAACTGGTGAGTAGCATATCCATAGCGTGCTGATCAAAGGCTAACACCAGCATATCCATAGCGTGCTGATCAAAGATTTAGGCTGACACCACTAGCATATCCATAGCGTGCTGATCAAAGGCTGACACCACTAGCATATCCATAGCGTGCTGATCAAAGATTTAGGCTGACACCACTAGCATATCTATAGCGTGCTGATCAAAGACTGACACTACTAGCATATCCATAGCGTGCTGATCAAAGATTTAGGCTGACACCACTAGCATATCTATAGCGTGCTGATCAAAGGCTGACACCACTAGCATATCCATAGCGTGCTGATCAAAGATTTAGGCTGACACCACTAGCATATCTATAGCGTGCTGATCAAAGATTTAGGCTAACACTACTAGCATATCTATAGCGTGCTGATCAAAGGATGACACCACTAGCATATCTATAGCGTACTGATCAAAGGCTAACACTACTAGCATATCCATAGCGTACTGATCAAAGATTTAGGCTAACACTACTAGCATATCCATAGCGTGCTGATCAAAGATTTAGGCTGACACTACTATCATATCCATAGCGTGCTGATCAAAGATTTAGGCTAACACCACTAGCATATCTATAGCGTGCTGATCAAAGATTTAGGCTAACACCACTAGCATATCTATAGCGTGCTGATCAAAGATTTAGGCTGACACCACTAGCATATCCATAGCGTGCTGATCAAAGGCTAACACCAGCATATCCATAGCGTGCTGATCAAAGGCTAACACCACTAGCATATCCACAGCGTGCTGATCAAAGGCTGACACCACTAGCATATCCATAGCGTGCTGATCAAAGGCTGACACCACTAGCATATCCATAGCGTGCTGATCAAAGATTTAGGCTGACACTACTAGCATATCCACAGCGTGCTGATCAAAGATTTAGGCTAACACTACTAGCATATCCATAGCGTGCTGATCAAAGGCTAACACCACTAGCATATCCATAGCGTGCTGATCAAAGGCTGACACCACTAGCATATCCATAGCGTGCTGATCAAAGATTTAGGATGACACTACTAGCATATCCATAGCGTGCTGATCAAAGATTTAGGCTAACACTACTAGCATATCTATAGCGTGCTGATCAAAGATTTAGGCTAACACTACTATCATATCCATAGCGTGCTGATCAAAGATTTAGGCTAACACTACTAGCATATCCATAGCGTACTGGTCAAAGATTTAATAGGCTAACACTACTAGCTTATCCATAGCGTGCTGATCGAAGATGTAGGATGACACCACTAGCATATCCATACCATATAGCTATACACCTAAAGCACCAGCCTCTAGGTAGCTTTCCTAAGCAAAAATATTCTGCAGCTTTTAGAGAAGTACTATAATTTAATGCACATGACCTAAAAGAAGTATTCTAAAAACATTTAAGACACGACTAATTATAGAGCTCCTTCTATTTTCCATTGGAAGGTTATGGCTCAGGTCCTATGCTCCACAAGAAATAAAGACTATTAAGTCGAGTTAACAAAGTCATTTATATATCCACAAGGAATAAAGACTATTAAGTCAAGTCAATAAAGTCATTTATATATCCACAAGGAATAAAGACTATTAAGTCGAGTTAACAAAGTCATTGATATATCCACAAGGAATAAAGACTATTAAGTCAAGTTAATAAAGTCAAAGATATATCCACAAGGAATAAAGACTATTAAGTCAAGTTAATAAAGTCATAGATATATCCACAAGCAATAAAGACTATTAATTCAAGTTAATAAAGTCATTTATATAGCTTGTATAACAAGAAAAAAAGAATACTGCTTGAATAACATTACCGCGCGAATAAGTCAATAAAAGCTTAAGAGCTGAGCCAATGTTCTAGAAGGTCCAGTAACGAGGACCGTCCAGTTCTGGACATCTGACTAAAATTGTCTGCAAGTGCAGTGATAGACTTGTATCGCCCAATGACTCCTACAGTGCCATAGTCCAAAGGTGAACTCGTGTCCGCCATGAACTAAACGATCAATGGCGGACACTTAAGTCCAGTGGTTATAAAAAAAAATGGGGAATAAAAAAAAGTCGAAATGACCGGTCGTTTTATATTATACTGTTAAAATGAGCCTCCGAATGAGTTCACTGTACAAAGATGGATTCTGATTGACAAAAAAAAAAATAAACAGCTCATTTGACCAAGTTATGTGTGAATGACGAATCAGGCCTCAGTGACTAACAAAGCCTAAATGGGCAGAATGCATACATGCATAAATTTCGACCAAATGACGAGTAATTATCTAATTGTTAACGTGTGACCTTCAACGCCTTGACCTGTCCGTGACCCTTGGGTGGTTGCACGAGACATGGAGAAACATGACGAATATCAGATTTGGTTTGATCAAGTTTATTAAAGTTGATTGTATCAAGTTTATCAAAGTTGATGGTATTAACTTCAACAAAATATTTTATCCAGTTTGTCAAAGTTGATTATATCAAGTTTATCAAAGTTGATTTTAATAAGTTTATCAAAGTTGATTATTTTACGTTTATCAAAGACATTTTATCACGTTTATCAAATATGATCTTATTAGGTTTATCTAAGATTATTATGCCTTGAATATCATGTTTAACGAAGATGATTGTATCAAGTTTATTATATCAATTTGATCCAAGTTGTTTATGTTTATGATTCCAGAAAGTGAGTAAACAAACCTACGGAGCATTGCAATGACGAGGCGTGTGTGAAATTTCCAACACAACATGTTTTTCTTGGGGCAAGCATATCCCCACACACCACCCACCCCCAACAAAAACAACACACATGTGGGAGAAATAACACTAGCATAGCATACCAAGTTTACTCATTTAGGTATGAGTCAACGGTAATGTAAAGGGGGGGGGGGGCATTCTACGGGACTGAAGAAATTTGTCAGGGTCTGTGTGATTCAGTGCTGACAAACTCACAAACTGAGGACAGCGTTCCTGGAGGGGTTACTCAGCCTGGCTTAACTGGCTGACACTCCATAGCTGACTCTAACCTTAACCATAGTATATTAAACCACTGACATTAGACATAACTAAACCACTGACATTAGACATAACTAAACCACTGACATTAGATATAACTAAACCACTGACATTAGACTTAACTAAACCACTGACATTAGACATAACTAAACCACTGACATTAGACATAACTAAATCACTGACATTAGACATAACTAAACCACTGACAGTAGACATTACTAAACCACCGACATTAGACATAACTAAACCACTGACATTAGACATAACTAAACCACTGACATTAGACATAACTAAACCACTGACAGTAGACATTACTAAACCACTGACAGTAGACATTACTAAACCACTGGCAGTAGACATTACTAAACCACTGACAGTAGACATTACTAAACCACTGACAGTAGACATTACTAAACCACTGACAGTAGACATTACTAAACCACTGACAGTAGACATTACTAAACCACTGACAGTAGACATTACTAAACCACTGACAGTAGACATTACTAAACCACTGACAGTAGACATTACTAAAATACTGACATTAGATATAACTAAACCACTAACATTAGATATAACTAAACCACTAACATTAGATATAACTAAACCACTGACATTAGATATAACTAAACCACTAACATTAGATATAACTAAACCACTAACATTAGATATAACTAAACCACTGACATTAGATATAACTAAACCATAGACTTGACTAGTTTGATCCTTAACTCAACTAATTTATAATCCTCTAAGTTAGGACGTGCTTACACATTAAATTAGAGAACACCAAACCAGATCAATACGCAGTAAAGTTTATAATTACACATCAAAGTATGTCATTACACAGTAAAGTTTATAATTACACACCAAAGAGAGCTTAATTGTGACGTCAGCAAGTCGATGCCCTCAAGCTGTTGTTACCTTACAGGTGTGAAAAATTCAAGGTCAGGTGTGTCAGTGGAAGCAGTTGGCTCCAGACCAGGTGCGCCACGATTGATATGTAAATAGTGGCCCATAGGTCAATCTGGGCCAGTGGGACAAACTGGGCCAGTGGGACAAACTGGGCCAGTGGGACAAACTGGGCCAGTGGGACAAACTGGGCCAGTGGGACAAACTGGGCCAGTGGGACAAACTGGGCCAGTGGGACAAACTGGGCCAGTGGGACAAACTGGGCCAGTGGGACAAACTGGGCCAGTGGGACAAACTGGGCCAGTGGGACAAACTGGGCCAGTGGGACAAACTGGGCCAGTGGGACAAACTGGGCCAGTGGGACAAACTGGGCCAGTGGGACAAACTGGGCCAGTGGGACAAACTGGGCCAGTGGGACAAACTGGGCCAGTGGGACAAACTGGGACAAACTGGGACAAACTGGGACAAACTGGGCCAGTGGGACAAACTGGGACAAACTGGGCCAGTGGGACAAACTGGGCCAGTGGGACAAACTGGGCCAGTGGGACAAACTGGGCCAGTGGGACAAACTGGGCCAGTGGGACAAACTGGGCCAGTGGGACAAACTGGGACAAACTGGGCCAGTGGGACAAACTGGGCCAGTGGGACAAACTGGGACAGTGGGACAAACTGGGCCAGTGGGACAAACTGGGCCAGTGGGACAAACTGGGACAGTGGGACAAACTGGGCCAGTGGGACAAACTGGGACAAACTGGGTCAGTGGGACAAACTGGGCCAGTGGGACAAACTGGGACAAACTGGGCCAGTGGGACAAACTGGGCCATTGGGACAAACTGGGCCAGTGGGACAAACTGGGCCAGTGGGACAAACTGGGCCAGTGGGACAAACTGGGCCAGTGGGACAAACTGGGCCAGTGGGACAAACTGGGACAAACTGGGACAAACTGGGCCAGTGGGACAAACTGGGCCAGTGGGACAAACTGGGCCAGTGGGACAAACTGGGACAAACTGGGACAAACTGGGACAAACTGGGCCAGTGGGACAAACTGGCTCGAATCAACTGACTAGGTCATTGAAACAGTGGGATTAGGTCTTTTTGCGACAATCTACTATGGTCTAACTTACTCAAACATTAAATCGATGCACTTGATGAATAAAACCACCACATTAGAACACATTTTTACCAGTCCAGTGAAGTTGGCGAGACTGCATATTGCTATAGCGAACAAAAGTTGACTTTATAAACACGCGGATAAAATGTAAATAATGAACATTTTTACGGTACTTGTATAGGGAACATGCATACCGAACATTAGGGTGAGAAAGTAGCATATAGTAAAAATACTGGTGGAGAATACAACAATGTCTGGGTAAAGTTGTTGTATACATCTAATGTGGAACATGTAAACATTCGATAGGGACATGTATTGTGAACTTGTAAAGGGAACTTGTATTATGAACTTGTTTTAGAAACATGTGTTGAGAACATGTATGAGAATATGCATTGTGAATATGTTATGAGTACATGTACTGAGAACATGTATTCGGAACATTTATTCGGAACATGTATTCGGAACATATATTTGGAACGTTTATTTCAAAAGAGTATTGTAAACATGTATTGTAAACATTTTTTTAAAACATGTATTGGAGACTTGTATACAGAACATGTATAACCTTATCTGACGGGCAATACACGCTGTAAACCTGCTGGAAGTTTGTCCTCTGCGTGATTGGAAACCTTGCGGTCATCGAACTTTTCAGAAGGCCGCCATATTACCCTGATCAAATTCAATCAATCAGATCATGCCAGAGGGGATCGCCCGGCCCCCAGCGCGCCATCTTTCATACAACAAAACGACGCTTCCAGCAAACATGATCGGACGGAAATGAGGGCTAATATTTGACAATATTGATTCATGTGTGATCACGGGACAGGTTTTTAAATGCGGGATATTTCTTTTTATAAATCTGTTCACAAACGTTAAGTTTATTTATACAAGCATTCGCTTTAAGCCTGAATGATGAAGTGTGTTTATATCCGGCTTGCGAGTATCGTGGAAGCCGGAATACAACTTGGAGAACTACAGCTTTATACAGCACTTCCCGCAACAGGCCGAACAACAGCAGCTGTTTAGCTAGGAAAGAATAAGTTCTAGACGTACAAATACCAAAATCCAGATGAAATCTACTTCTTCGGTTATTAGAAATATAAGTCCTCGGTTGGGTTTAAAACACACTGAACAGAGGATTTTAAGTTTCATTTGATTCTTCAACATGTTTTATTAAAATATAACAATATTTAAAAAAAAAATCCACCAAGAAATAGGCTATACTGTAATACGGCTAAATGGTTGAAGGAAGAGTTGGGAAAGACAAAAACTCGCAAAAATCGTAACGTAATTTCAGGGGGCTGCCAAACTATATGTGGAGGGGGGAGGGGGGAGTGATTCAATAACCAATATCTGAACGACAGTGGCGGGAGTGATTCAATAACCAATATCTGAACGGGGAGGGGGAGTGATTCAATAACCAATATCTGAAGGACAGTTTCTGTCAATATGGCCACACAATCGTGGACAAACAATGTTCTCTTTTTAAAGCTGGTCGTCTGTCTTGTGTTGGCATTACAGGAGACATGCGCATCCATCATTCACAGCATCTGTCGGTGGGTGGGGGGCAGCCTCAAGCCATGGGTGGGGCAGCCTCAAGCCATGGGTGGGGAGGGAGTCAAGGCATGGGTGGGGAGGGAGTCAAGGCATGGGTGGGGAGGTAGTCAAGGCATGGGTGGGGAGTGGGTCAAGGCATGGGTGGAGCAGCCTCAAGGCATAGGGGACAGCCTAAATACAAGGGTGGGGCAGCCTCAGGACTGACGGGAGCAGTATCAAGGCATGGGTGGGGCACTCTCGAGGCACGGGCGGAGCTTGTGAAAGGCGTGGGTGAGGCTATCAAAGTATAGGTAGCGTTGCATCCGGTTGTAGCGGAGCATCCTCTCAAGGCATGGATGGGGCATCACAGAGCCGTGGGTGGGGCAGCTTCACAGCTTGATGTAGGGACCAGCACACACATGAAGCATATGATGGGCTCCCCCCCCCCCAACAGCACACACATGAAGCATATGATGGGCTCCCCCACCAGCACACACATGAAGCATCTGATGGGCTCCCCCCCCCCCCAACAGCACACACATGAAGCATCTGATGGGCTCCCCCACCATCACACACATGAAGCATCTGATGGGCTCCCCCCCCCCCCCCAACAGCACACACATGAAGCATCTGATGGGCTCCCCCACCATCACACACATGAAGCATCTGATGGGCTCCCCCCCCCCCCCAACAGCACACACATGAAGAATATGATGGGCTCCTCACAAGAACCTGACACCTAGATTACAAAACCTGCCTCAATCGACAACCCTCTGGCCGGTGAGTACCACTACCAGCATGTGGTTGGATTGAGTTGTCAGGTCCTACACGTCAGGTACCAGACACGATGACAACTCCCCGTGGTCAGGTCCTACAGTAGACAGACGACGATACAATTGTAATCCTATAATCTGTGTCCACAATCCAGCGAAGAAGATTGAAGTTGTTGTATTGAATGGTTTGATTGTTCACACGTTCGACGTAGTTCAGTTAAAATAAATTAGAATTTAATTTACTATAACTCAATGCCATTCAATAATTTAAACTAAAATCAATACACTTTGCTGGTTATAAACATGAAGCAGAAATCTATCTGTAGTCTAAGTGGTTGAAGTACAATATGGTGGGTAATTAATTACTGCGATATTAATTTAATAATTAATTTTTAGTTATGTTGGTAAATAAAGATCGCTTCAAAATGAAAGTAGACTTTTCCCGATTAGATTTTTTTTTCAAATAATTGTTGTCACGGTAACAAATGTCCTACTCCCCCCCCCCCCCCACCTGGGGACATCCCGTAACACCAACACCAAGGTCGCCTATGCCGTGCAGACATTCATGTGTTTTGTTTCTCCATCTGACCACAGACTGACTAGAGTGACCTGCTCTTTATTCACAACAAATCAGACTCTCGAATCATCTCAGCTATATGAAGCCTCACACTACGTCATATGTGTTGGCTGTGATTTGTGCTCGTGTCTTTATCTCTAATCCGTTGTGCTGGGATAAGCCAGGGATCCTTACATTGGGATAAATTGCCATGTGGATATTGGCACCACGTGAGTGGAATAACTACACGTGGAAATAGCAGTTTTAGATTGTTATGCTATCATAAACAGAAGCAACATTCGATTGCTAGCCTCACACAAAGCAGACTGGTAGGTCCAAATGAACAAGGCAATTTTTTAACTGCCGGGTCTATACAATAAAGCAGTAGTAAAACGCTCCATTCAAACATTCAAAGCTACACTACAAAATGTAATCATAGTTTTGAAAAATACCAAGCTCCTATAGTACCCCACCCCTTGCGATACCCTGACGTCAGTGATAGTTCACCCAATAAATTCATGTAGCCTGTACTCCCCGGGGGTAAGTACAAGAAGTGGGGAGGGGGGGGGGAGTGAAGGCTACCGCTGCCACAGGTAGATCATTGTTTAGTTACCTGTTGGCGCGACCAATGTCTGATTGACTTTTGATTAGACACGTGATGAGAGAAAACCACATATTTGACCATCCTGTCTGATGGTTGGTCCTAAAACCACATATTTGACCATCCTGTCTGATGGTTGGTCCTAAAACCACATATTTAACCACCCCGTCTGGTTGGTCCTAAAACCACATTTTTGACCATCCTGTCTGATGGTTGGTCCTAAAACCACATATTTGACCACCCTGTATGGTTGGTCCTAAAACCACATATTCGACCACCCTGTATGGTTGGTCCTAAAACCACATATTTGACCACCCTGTATGGTTGGTCCTAAAATCACATTTTGTGGAAATAAATAAACTGGCACTTCAATTTAAAAACATGCTTTGTTTGACAAATGCTTGGTGTGTTTAATAATTTGATTAATTGACGGCAAAGTTAAAAAATAATTAATAAACAATAAGAAAACGTGTGTAGCTTAATTGCTGCTGTTTTTAATTAGAGCAAAACTGACACCCTTGGTAAAGATGTTCTCATGAATGACTTGTATAAAAGTTACGATAAGAATGTGTTTATTGCAGTTAAATATCACGTGTATCTCACGTGTTACGTATAGACAAGTTATTACAACCAACGCATCACAATGACTACAACACTAACACTGATGTATACAACATCTTGGTGCCGTCTAGACCGTGTCGCCTAGTTAGGTCATACTGAGCCATTCTGGGCCATACTGAGCCATGCTGGGCCATACTGAGCCATGCTGGGCCATACTGAGCCATGCTGGGCCATCTTGGGCCATGCTGGGCCATACTGAGCCATTCTGGCAATATTGAGCCATGATAGGCCACACACACACCACATAAACTATACACATACCACACAATCTATCTCACAATTCATTCCGCCCACACATCAACACACACAAAACAACTACACACGCGTCACATCTCACCACATATCACACCACACATCACTCAAAAGACAAGACAATATCTAGATCACATTTTGAAGTGTGGGTCTACAAAACATCCCATCCTATTGACTAGTTCTCAGGCCCTTACGCAACAGATGTATACTTGGTTATAAAAACCGAATAAATACATAAAAACGTCTTTTAAAAAATAACTGACTTTAACATTTAAAATAGAAACGAAGTTTTCTTTTTTTTTTTTTGAAACAGCAAAATGAAATATCACATTGTTATAATAACAACCTGTATGGTGTCTTGTCTCATTAGATCCCTCCTCCTGAGCTGGCCAATGACTCTCTCAGCCCAACAATGGAGACACTTTTACTGGGAGTCAAAAATGATCCAGTACCGTAAGTTTCGTCATACCGCTGACCTTCGTGTACTTGTTGAGTGTTTTTGTGGTGTTGTACACACGTTTTACAGCGAGGAGAAGACAACTGCCCCTGTTGTAGATGTTATAACACTACAATAAAGCTTGGCACTCGTTAACTTGTGCTAGCAATATTTTTCTTGCCTATGTTGTTATAAGAAATAGATGTACACAAACATGTAATTGTAAATAGTTTAGGAAATATTTCTTAGGAAATATGACTTAGCATTTTATTCTTAGTGGAATGATCCAAATATGTTATTTTGTTTATTAACCTGGTTATTACTGTGATGGGTGGGATTATGACCATCTAGCTTAGTGGTGGAGGGTATAGCTGTTTGTAATGGGTGGGATTATGACCATCTAGCTTAGTGGTGGAGAGTATAGCTGTTTGTAATGGGTGGGATTATGACCATCTAACTTAGTGGTGGAGGGTATAGCTGTTTGTAATGGGTGGGATTATGACCATCTAGCTTAGTGGTGGAGGGTATAGCTGTTTGTAATGGGTGGGATTATGACCATCTAGCTTAGTGGTGGAGGGTATAGCTGTTTGTAGTGGTACAGTAGAGGTGGGTTAAAGTCTTCTTAAAGCGCATGACGACGTTAATGAACGACCCCCACCTACGACACCCTATTCGACCTATCACAGTAGCAAAAGAGTAGTTTTAAAAACTGCAGATATATTTTTTAAAACGTATTCGATTCAGTGACAAATTAAACAAATACATGAATTCCGTTTATTTAAAAACATTCTATATCTTGTGGTGATTGTTTTGTTTCAGCAAATTTGTTTGGATAATATACTAAGTGCGGTTTAAATTCTAAATCAGATGCTGGTTATTTTGTTTGCTATTTTTAGCATATGACGTCGTATCCTGTCAGTAAGGAGTGAGACGTCCAATTTAAACAAAACGAAACTCCCCCCACTTCCGGTTATATTTTAGCTTTTTAGCTATGTGTATATGTGTCATAGTTTTCCTTCTTTGATGTTTTCTTCGCTCAGATAGAGATCATATATGACTTTAAGTTGGGGGTGGGGGATCACACATGACTTTATGATGGGGGGTGGGGGATCACACATGACTTTATGTTGGGGGTGGGGGATCAAACATGACTTTATGTTGGGGAGTGTGAGATCATACATGACTTTATGTTGGGGAGTGTGAGATCACACATGACTTTATGTTGGGGAGTGTGAGATCACACATGACTTTATGTTGGGGGGGGGGGGGGGGTCACGCATGACTTAATGTTGGGGGGTGGGGTCGGGCTGTTTGTGAGGATGTATAAACATAGGGTCATGGAGCTAATAAAACTGGCTCTAATGGCTCCATTTATCCACGACCTCTTTCAGTCTTGTGCATGACGTTGTTTTGTACGTCTGCTAAACTTTACTACGTTTTCCATTGGTACCGTTTGTTTAACTAGTTAGGCCAGTTGATTGTGCAAGTTTGATTGAAATTACCTAACGTGAGTTGCCATCTCCAGCAAACGGTGGTTAAATCTAAACTTCACCCATATCTCGGTTAACTCGACTTGGGTAAAATACAAACGTCACACATCAGCATCACCAACGGGGGGACACTAATTATGATTTTTGAAGTTTACGAGCAGTGTAATAAGGCTTTCATCTACTTAGCGTCTGTACAAAGTGACTTTATGTTTGCACTTTTCTCTAGTTTATACTGACCTGACCTACTATTTAATATGTCTGCTAGCCGTCTGTGACGCCCCCCCCCCCCCCTCCATGCACAACTCTCCAGTGTGTCTGCATGGTTGCTTCCATATATTACATAACAAAAGTTTTTTGACGCCATGCCCCACCCACATATCAGTAACATTATAGAACAATCTCATTATCCACTGGATATATCCACATATTGTATGCAGGCTACAGCAGGCGCCAGTGGAGGCATGACGTCATCGTCCAACCTGTTTAAAAAGCTAATTGCTGTATTGACATTGGTAACATCTGGATCCTGTATTTTCATTGTGTGTAATATGTAACATGCAGGGTCTACGTGAAGTCAACTTTTCATTTCAGTTAGCACGTGGTCATTGTTGGAAGTGTAGAGGTGTTGTCCCTTTGTAGAGGTGTTGTCCCTTTGTATTTGTGTTGTCCCTTTGTATTTGTGTTGTCCCTTTGTAGAGGTGTTGTCCCTTTGTATTTGTGTTGTCCCTTTGTAGAGGTGCTGTCCCTTTGTAGAGGTGTTGTCATATTGCAGAGGTGTTGTCCCTTGTTTCGTATAGTTCATTAATATTTTTTTTTCATTTCACTTTATCAGTATCATCAATATGAACGCTCTAATGTAATGTGTAACACCAACCTGTCATAGAGCCGCCTTCACACACACACACACACATACACACACACACATATATATATATATATATATATATATATATATATATATATATATATATATATATATATATATATATATATATATATATATATATATATATATACATGTCTAAATACCATACCACCAACCAATCTATACCTAGCAGCAGACACCACAGACCTGATATAAGCGACACCAAATAGTGTCGATAAGATTATTTTGTGTCCATTGTGTGTTCACGTTGGTTGTTTTACAGCTGGCTGTCGCACGTGCTGTAACGTGATCCTGGAGCGACGTGACATGCAAGTACCGTTTGACCCATCCTCCCCATCCGACCCTCTGAGTCGCCGTGGTATCGCCCATGTGACGGTCGCCGTGGTATCGCCCATGTGACGGTCGCCGTGGTATCGCCCATCTGACGGTCGCCGTTGTATCGCCCATCTGACTGTCGCCGTGGTATCGCCCACCTGAAGGTCGCCGTGGTATCGCCCACCTGACGGTCGCCGTGGTATCGCCCACCTTACGATCGCCGTGGTATCGCCCACCTGACTTTCGCCGTGGTATCGTCAACTGACGGTCACCCTATGGTCGCTCATCCATTGCGTGCCACCCACCCTCTCGCGTGCCACCCACCCTCTCGCGTGCCACACACCCCCTCACGTGCCACCCACCCCTCACGTGCCACCCACCCCCTCGCGTGCCACCCACCCCTCACGTGCCAGACAAGACTATCGACGACAGGTCACCAGATCAACATAAACGCTTCGATCTCTCAGATGTGATCCGACCCCCCACAATCAACCGCTAGCAGACGATCATTTCGAGCCCCTTACCACTTCCGGTTCCAGGCTATTGTCATGCGTGTAAAGAACTTCCTCCGCTATACGGATTTTCGATTTCCGCCTGTGATCTTAAGCTCTTTTCCGATCACGGGTGTGGGGAAAAATTCCGGTTTAGATCCGGATGGGATGTGACTGACTACAGGGAATAGATCTGGTGATAAAACGATGTTACGCCTGCATGTTAGGTTATTGCTAAATAAACCATCGGGGCGTAAAGTGAGACTTTGAAACTTTCCATTAGCTTCATGAGCTAAGAGTGGGACATTAGCGTCATGTGCTAAAAGTGAGCTTAAAGTGAGACGTTAGCGTAATGACCTAGGAGTGGGACATTAGCGTCATGAGCTAAGCGTGGGACATTGAACTTTTTCATTAGCGTCACGAACTAAAAATGAGACATTGAAATTTTCCATTAGCGTCATAAGCTAAGTGTGGGACATTAGCATCATGAGCTAAGAGTGAGACTAGCGTCACGAGCTAAAAGTGAGACATTGAAATTCTCCATTAGCGTCAGGAGCTAAAAGTGAGACTTCTAATGGTGGGATGTTGGTCTGTCGAGAGTTCTACAAACACGAAGATCTCTGAAAGTTTTAAGCTGGGTTTTTTTCTGTCTTGGTGAGCGCAAATAG
Source organism: Physella acuta (assembly GCF_028476545.2). NCBI lineage: Eukaryota > Metazoa > Mollusca > Gastropoda > Physidae > Physella > Physella acuta. Next base: position 118,592 of record NW_026732050.1, read on the forward strand.
GTTTTGTCCTGGGCAAACAAACAGAAGAGCGCTTTTAGCGGGGTATTCACCAGGAAACACGAAAGTTTAGGTCAACTTTAGTGGACAGAAACATTCGCAACTTACCTCGTCTCATTTATGTTGGAAATTGTTTTAAAATTGATCGATTTTTTTTATCATTAGCATTTAAGGGCAATTAAAATCAGTTAAAAGGCAATGAGCCAGGGGATCTGTTAGAGTAAGGTCTGGACCTGGACTGACAGACGTAGGACGTTGACCAACTAGAGTTATGCTGTTGACCAACTAGACCACTGCAACTAGTTGACCAGCTAGACCACTGCAGCCAGTTGACCAACTAGACCACTGCAACCAGTTGACCAGCTAGACCACTGCAGCCAGTTGACCAGCTAGACCACTGCAGCCAGTTGACCAGCTAGACCACTGCAGCCAGTTCACCAGCTAGACCACTGCAGCCAGTTGACCAGCTAGACCACTGCAGCCAGTTGACCAGCTAGACCACTGCAGCCAGTTGACCAGCTAGACCACTGCAGCCAGTTCACCAGCTAGACCACTGCAGCCAGTTGACCAGCTAGAACACTGCAGCCAGTTGACCAGCTAGACCACTGCAGCCAGTTGACCAGCTAGACCCCTGCAGCCAGTTGACCAGCTAGACCACTGCAGCCAGTTGACCAGCTAGACCCCTGCAGCCAGTAGACGTATATTTGAGCCAACCTTTGAGCCGCAGATGTTGGCGCCATCTGACCCGCAGACAAAGAGCTTGGAGCAAGCAGTGGGTGAGTCATTTGTAGATCTGAAACCATCTCGTTAGTGCTCACGTTGAGAAAAAAATACAAGCGGGCCGTGCCGTAGTTACATCCATAGAATCCAGAGTGGAGGTGTGGGATGGGGGGGGGGGGGGGGGGGGGAATTCTTTGAGTTTTAAACATCGATTTGAACAAGAAATTTTTACTTTATTTTTCAGCTTGTATTGATTTTTCTAATGTTTCTGAAATTATTGATATTCTATGCCAATTAAATAGCACTTTAATTTTTAACATAAAAATATAGATTTTTTTAAAATGCGGTTTTTAAACAAAAGATATTTGAGTGTTTGTTTATTACATTATAATGTCGAATGCCATTTGCTAGTTAACAGTTTATGTGGGTTAACACTGCTTATAGATTTGCTATTCAATTATAAGCAAACAATTATTCCTTTCAATCAGCAGTTTTGTATGAACTTTAGTTTATATTCAGGACAGGGTTCGAATCCACGGCGGGATAAGTGTGCATGCATAAAAGGACAAAACCAACGCACTAGCAGACGAACAAAACGTTGGTTTACATTTTTACTTGTTAGGCTGATCATTTTTTCCTCTATTTGCCAACCGATTTTCTCCCCCTGTAACCCCACCACATCACGCCACGGTGCCATTTTCCCACGGTATCCTCCACCTATACATACATACATACACACATACGCATATACCACCCGATCTCGCCCCCTCCCCCTCCCGTTCCACGCGCACACTGCCTAGCTGGTATATGAGTAGCTTATGACAAGCGGTGTAATATTAGGGCGTGAGTCACTCGAGTACTCACTCACACACAGTCATGAACGCACGTGCTTGTAATGGTACCTACGACTGATGGTATTTTTTTTTTACAGCTAGCAGTAGCTGGAGCAGGTCTATATACAGGCAGTTTTAGGAGAGACCGTTTTATTGGTTTTTGTGAGTATGTAGTGTAGGAGGGTTGGACTGGAGGGAGGGGGGGGGGGGGGTATTACCCCATCTTGTCGGTGAATAAAATCAATTACATTTGTGCACAAGTTAGAGATAAATTTTACTAGCGCAAGACACTGAACCACTTAAAAAACGTATGAATATTTTAAGTTAATTACACGTTTTTTTTAAAAATAATTTAAAACTCCACAACTGAGTTAGATGATATAAACTTATTTGAAAAAGTAATAAAGATTTTTGCTAAGTAAAATTATAATGTTCATTGGACTACATCTGACTTTTGAGTTTTGCAACAGATGATTGCAAATGTAAAAATCTAGTAGAGAAGTTAGGTAGTGTAGAGTTGTCACCCATCTACTCAGATCTTGTCAACTTCTTGCACCTCAGGTCAGCACGAATTCAGAAATGTGATTATCAGAAACACAAAACCAGAAATGTGATTATCAGAAACACAAAACCAGAAATGTGATTATCAGAAACACAAAACCAGAAATGTGATTATCAGAAACACAAAACCAGAAATGTGATTATCAGAAACACAAAACCAGAAATGTGATTATCAGAAACACAAAACCAGAAATGTGATTATCAGAAACACAAAACCAGAAATGTGATCATCAAAAACATAAAACCAGAAATGTGATCATCAAAAACATAAAACCAGAAATGTGATCATCAGAAACACAAAGCTAGTAGAGGATGGAACCAGAGGTGTCGCTAACATCATGTGAATGTTGGGTTAGTACAAGCCTTAATACAAGCCTTGATCCCTCGTAATAAGGTGTAGGGGTGGAGGAGGGGGGATGTAAATTGGATGTCACCAGCCAAGTAATGTGGACAGTACAGTCTACAATTAAGTGCTGGACAGGGCGCTAATCCGTGGGTTAGCGTGGGAATCAGGGGCGTAACGAGGGGTGCGGGGGGCGGGGGTGACACCATTTAGGGGGGTGACACCAAGGCAAAAAATGGCAAAATATATAGAGAAAAACTTGAGGGAGGGGGGGGGGGTGTGCAAATCGAAAACTTGAAAGTTTGTCCCCGGGAAGGGTCGCTACGCCTCTTGGGGGTGACACCAGTAAGTGCGGCACCGGGTGACACCCGACCACGCTACGCCACTGGTGGGAATAAAAGTGAAATTATGAAAGTTTTGATTGTGTCATAGACACAAAGTTTTGAGGATCGCTATTTGTTTGGCCAACACATGATCTTTGATTAGTCATGAGCATGTTGTTGTTTGAACTAGTTGTGGAATACTGAAGTAAAACCAGGTGGTTGTTGATAGGATCCTAACCCGGAAATCAGTTTGTCCGTGTGTCTTGATAAACAAAACAGCACGGTAAATGACACATCGCGGGAACTACACACATGACATGACAAACTAATGACACATCCTCGGTGTGACACGTTATTACCCAATAGTTGTCTAGTTACACGATCACACCGCAACAATTAACACGGAGATGTGAATTGGTAGTCTCTAACCCAGCGCCAACTTGATGAATCATTGATAAACTACCCGCAGTATGCCTCGTCGTGAATCTAATGACCTAGACCTAGACCTAGACCTAGACCTAGACCTAGACCTAGACCTAGACCTAGACCTAGACCTAGACCTAGACCTAGACCTAGACCTAGACCTAGACCTAGACCTAGACCTAGACCTAGACCTAGACCTAGACCTAGACCTAGACCTAGACCTAGACCTAGACCTAGACCTAGACCTAGACCTAGACCTAGACCTAGACCTAGACCTAGACCTAGACCTAGACCTAGACCTAGACCTAGACCTAGACCTAGACCTAGACCTAGACCTAGACCTAGACCTAGACCTAGCAACATCAGTTGCTATGACGACGCGACATTAAATTCTTGTTGACTATCCAACACCAGGTCCAATGGGAAATAGAATACAGAAATTATATTAACTACGATCTAAGTGGAATCGATGCCACAAAACGGTGTCTGGTTGGTTGGAACAAATTGCCTACGTCATCAGCTATCGTCTACTTCGTCCCAAATTATAAATTTGTATAACTCTGTCTAGAGGTCGGGGACCGGGTTTTCCATTTTCAGCAAGTCTGGGATTTATGTAATATGTCACGATGTCATCTGAAGTCTTTGTTAGGATGACATTTAGAGTTTCTACCAAAATGACATTAGCTTTCTGTTGTCGGCACAACAACTTAAACAGCAACCTACCCTGATGACACATTGGCTAAATACCTTGTTAACTTATGGTAGCTCGGGATCGATCAAATGTCGGTGTTTGTAGTGAACACATCGAACTCCTGCAAACAGGCCAGTGACAGTTGATGGTCTGACGTCTGTCTCTGTCACCTACATAACGCTTTGACAAACACTTCACATTGAACATGGACATCATCATATAGCCATAGAAGTAACTCGTTAGCGCCGGACTACCCTGTGATGACAAAGCATTAAATAACAGAAAGTGAAGTTAACCTTTCGCACCTGACTGCTGATAGTGTCACCTGCTTCTGTTAACTCGGCTAACGAAGATATACAATCGCCCTAACTTTCCTGGACATGTGTGTCAGGTACCCATGCAGGCTGAGTTGGCTCAGGGACGTCCAACAGACGAACTCGGGATCCGAACTGGAGCCTTCAATGCACACACACACACTAGCAGCCGTGTCGTCAAACCTCGGGTTTTCCCGTCAAACCTCGGGTTTTCCCGTCAAACCTCGGGTTTTCCCGTCAAACCTCGGGTTTTCCCGTCAAACCTCGGGTTTTCCCGTCAAACCTCGGGTTTTCCCGTCAAACCTCGGGTTTTCCCGTCAAACCTCGGGTTTTCCCGTTGAGCTCGTGGTTTTGATAGTTCCCACAGTGAGCAGCTTTACCTTGATCACCGTCTGACGTCATTTTTTTCTTACCTGCCTGCGTATGTGCTCACCTTCGTCACACGGCCGCGCATTCTTCTTGGCTTTGTAATCTTCTTCTCTGTACTTTCCCACGCTCTCGGCATTCTACAGTTTCGTATCATAGCCAACTACCCACCCCCTCGCTACCCCCCCTCTCCTCACATCTCCCCCTCCCCCACCAAACTTATTTAATGTTTTTTTCTTACCTTATTTTCTCTTTCCTTTCTTCCTATTTCATTAAACGCCGAATCATCCTTTTCTTTTCTCGCTTTAAAAGCTGAGACCCGTTTCCTGTCCTTCGCATATCCGTTTAATTATAGATTTTTTTTTCATCTTCTGATCGTTTTTTCCTTCATGTACCCTGTGGAAGAATTCTAAACAAAGACCGGCCTTCCGTCTATTTTTTTAAAATTTGTTGTTCCGGTAAGCCCGCTGGACGGCAGGCAATGTTAGTGGGAAGTTTAGCAGCTTGTTTACATATGGGTAGAAGACATGTCGTTAAAACCCTAGTCAAGTTCACTGACCTGAAGCTAGTGTTGTGAGCTAACCGACGCGCCAAAATTGACAGTTTCTTCACTGTGATTAGGATCTTGTCACTCAGCTTTCCAAGTCGTTTGTAGATTTACAGCAGTACTTTTGGCTTTGTTTGATTCTCATATTTACAACATCACGTTTGGCTTTGATTCTCATATTTACAACATCACGTTTGGCTATGTTTGATTCTCATATTTACAACATCACGTTTGACTTTGATTCTCATATTTACAACATCACGTTTGACTTTGATTCTCATATTTACAACATCACGTTTGACTTTGATTCTCATATTTACAACATCACGTTTGACTTTGATTCTCATATTTACAACATCACGTTTGACTTTGATTCTCATATTTACAACATCACGTTTGACTTTGATTCTCATATTTACAACATCACGTTTGACTTTGATTCTCATATTTACAACATCACGTTTGACTTTGATTCTCATATTTACAACATCACGTTTGACTTTGATTCTCATATTTGCAACATCACGTTTGACTTTATTTGATTCTCATATTTACCACATCACCTTTAGCTATGTTTGAGCCAGCTAACGTTAGTAAATCTTCACATTGTTCTCAGATTTGTGAAATGTGTGGCCATTGTCGCCGGCTAGTATCACCATAGAAAGAAAATTCAGCAATGTTTAGTTTGCATTTCTGTAGATTTCGATTTCATGAATAGATATGAAACAACAGAAATATCAAAAACTGTTAGAGGTGTTTAAGGACAGTGTTAAGTGCTGTGGTATTTAAACACAGTATTAAGTAAAATTATTTAGAAACCATGTTAAGGCCCTCTAACAAATGAGGTTAGCACTCTGCTTGCATAACCGTTTCAAGTCTTTTGCTACATATAATCACCTCATCTGTTGCTACAGATAATGACCTTTTTTGTTTTAAATGACGTCTATTGCTACATCTGATGACCTTGTCTGTGGCGACATCTAATGACCTTGTCTATTACTACATCTAATGACCTTGTCTATTGCTACATCTAATGACCTTCTCTGTTGTTACATCAAATGACCTTGTCTATTGCTACATCTGATGACCTTGTCTGTGGCGACATCTAATGACCTTGTCTATTACTACATATAATGACCTTGTCTATTGCTACATCTAATGACCTTCTCTGTTGTTATATCTAATGACCTTGTATATTTCTACATCCAACATGTCTAGACAACGGTCTATATCTAACGACCCTGTCTACGTCGATGAACCCGAACCCCGAACCACCTCCGCCATCTTGTAAGCCAAACAAAAAAGTGAAATCAGGAAGATTACAAAGTGAGTAAGCTTGCCGTCTGCTAGACCCGTGGGAACGTGAGTATTGTTTAACCCTTGTGCGCGTGCCTCACGTGTTTTTAGCACGCTCAGCTGGTTCATTTTCTTTAACCCCCCCCCCCCCCCCCCCCCCACCTACTCCTCCACCCCCAGCGTCTTGCCTAACCACCGCCACATTCTAAGGTAATTTTTTCCTGGCTTCTCTAACGACCTTAGTGTCGGTACAGATATCACAGGCCGCCATAAAGACCGAGATCAAACTGGGATTTGAACCTGCTATCTAGCGTTGTCTCAGCAACTCTGTTGATTTTTGTCTAATTAATTAACGATCCGCTTTACTAAAAAAGGTATCGGTGATAGGAATACGTTTTGTCGGGGAAAAAAACAAACACTGGATATATGTTTTAAAAACACGAGCTTGTATTAAAAACAAGTTAATAAAAAGTCTAGTGACAATTTAAGCGCAATTTCCTTAATTAATTTTTTGTGACCGAACGAAAGGATATTTTTGAAAACTTTATTCGGCAATATTGTTCTAAATTATGGCAGGAATCGATTGGTAAATGTTTCAAGTCGCTAAGTGGTCTGGTTGCCGAGATATGGGCCAAAAACTGCATTTTTTTGGGAGGTTTTTTGGCTTTTCCGGGAAATCCAGGAAGGAATTCCGGGAATTTTTTTGGCCCACAATCATCCTCGGAACTTGCTTAAAATATTTGCTTCGTTGAGGAGGAGATACGACTTAAAGCTGCGGACACACTGCGGACACACATCGGACACACATCCATCCTTGACGAGTTAATAATCGCAATTGTCCGTATGGAAATTGCGCTAAAAAAATAAGAAATAAAAATAATTAGGTTGGAGAGTTAGCAGCGGGTCACGTGACATGGTAATGACAAGTGGGGTTTAGACTGTAATGTGAGGGAGCTCATTAATTTTTTTGTAATTAACAAACATACCGCCATGTGTTTAAAATATGAATTTTAATAGAGTGTCTAAGGTGTTGTGTAATGATTAAGATTATCTTATGTGTCGTCTGGGTGATGCTGGTGTCGTGAGGTTTCTGTAAGGCGCCCCTGTAGGTGATTGAAGGCTGTCACATCAACTGACGCGTGATTTGTTACGTCACTGTTGGTTGCCGTGTTATATTGCCTAGGTTGGTTTGACTGTTGATCAGCAATGATAGCTCTATAGTAAACCATTAGTTCTAGAACCAGGCGTGAGCAGGTCAAATGGTGCCACACCTGTCCTCCACGGGTGATAGAATGACAATACACTTGAGGGGTTAGGATTAGTGGCTGAGGCTAGGGCTAGGGCTAGGGCTAGGGCTAGGGCTAGGGCTAGGGCTAGGGCTAGGGCTAGGGCTAGGGCTAGGGCTAGGGCTAGGGCTAGGGCTAGGGCTAGGGCTAGGGCTAGGGCTAGGGCTAGGGCTAGGGCTAGGGCTAGGGCTAGGGCTCGGGCTAGGGCTAGGGCTAGGGTTAGGGCTAGGGCTAGGGGTTGCGTCTGCGGTTACGGTTTCTGTTACGGTTTCTGTTACGGTAGCGGTAGCGGTTGCTGTTGCTGTTACGGTTAGTTCTAATATTTGAGAAAACAAAATGCTTTTAAAAGTTATTTACAGAAGAAGTACATTTGTTCGTCTTATTCTTAAAGTAGCGACGTCAATTGTGAAAGATTTATTAATTAGCTAACGGTATGAGTATATAAATATATTGCTACACTTTTATTGTAACTAGATATTAAATGCTACTGAGAAATGTAATGACTTGTAATACGAATAAACCCGCATCACAGAGCCACACAGAGCCGCATGCATATTAAACCTACAGGTTTTAGGCCAAAAGACTAATTTTTAAAAAATATGATGGCATTTTAACATTGCACCATGCGTCATGTCGAGTTATAAATAACTGATTTTATGATACCCAAGTCTTTGATAACGGGTTGTAATTTACAATTTATTTGTAACGGGGTGTGTTTGTGGTTTATTTGTTACTGATTGCATTTTATGAATTATTTTGTGTCTGATTGCGTTCAATGAGGCTAATACAAGAAACGCCAGCAAATCGAGCTGTAATTCCCTGTGTATTGGGGCGGTTAGGGGCGTGTCAGTTTTACCTGCATCTCTGATGGCTCCAGACAAGAAGCAGACGATGAAATGACTTCACTGGCTCGCTGCTAAAGGCCAAAGATCCCGGGAAATGTGAACATGGCGGGCGTGCTTCAGCAACATTCACACTTGACAGACATAGGCTTGACAGTTATAGACTTGACAGACATAGACTTGACAGTTATAGACTTGACAGACATAGACTTGACAGACATAGACTTGACAGACATAGACTTGACAGACATAGACTTGACAGACATAGACTTGACAGACATAGACTTGACAGACATAGACTTGACAGACATAGACTTGACAGACATAGACTTGACAGACATAGACTTGACTTGGCATACATAGACTTGACAGACATAGATTTGACAGAAATAGACTTGACAGTTTAGACTTGACAGACATAGACTTGACAGTTATAGACTTGACAGACATAGACTTGATAGTTATAGACTTGACAGACATAGACTTGCCAGTAATAAATTTGACATAAAAACATGACATATAGACTCGCCAATCACAAATTGAATCAACGTGTTAACTACGTCTTGTGCCTTCGGTCATCTTCCAGACTTCCAACTTTCGTGTGTAATCTTGGAATGTACCCACAACCCATTCTTCTCCATCCCCATTAAACGTTAGGCAACAGGCAAGACATTGTGTCAGGACATGGCGGCTTTAAGACTTGACCATAAACATTTTCATCAGACTTTGATCTTTGTCGCTGTCTGCATTACTCACTGCAACACATCACTTTACTCACTCACTACAACACATCACCTTACTCACTCACCGCAACACATCACCTTACTCACTCACTGCAACACATCACCGTACTCACTCACTACAACACATCACCTTACTCACTCACCGCAACACATCACCTTACTCACTCACCGCAACACATCTTCTTACTCACTCACCGCAACACATCACCTTACTCACTCACTGCAACACATTACCGTACTCACTCACTACAACACATCACCTTACTCACTCACTGCAACACATCACCTTACTCACTCACTGCAACACATCACCTTACTCACTCACTGCAACACATCACCTTACTCACTCACTGCAACACATCACCTTACTCACTCACTGAAACACATCACCTCACTCACTGCAACACATCACCTTACTCACTCACTGAAACACATCACCTTACTCACTAACTGAAACACATCACCTTACTCACTCACTGCAACACATCACCTTACTCACTCACTGCAACACATCACCTTACTCACTCACTGCAACACATCACCGTACTCACTCACTGCAACACATCACCTTACTCACTCACTGCAACACATCACCTTACTCACTCACTGCAACACATCACCTTACTCACTCACTGAAACACATCACCTTACTCACTAGCTGAAACACATCACCTTACTCACTCACTGCAACACATCACCTTACTCACTCACTGCAACACATCACCTTACTCACTCACTGCAACACATCACCGTACTCACTCACTGCAACACATCACCTTACTCACTCACTGCAACACATCACCTTACTCACTCACTGCAACACATCACCTTACTCACTCACTGAAACACATCACCTCACTCACTGCAACACATCACCTTACTCACTCACTGAAACACATCACCTTACTCACTAACTGAAACACATCACCTTACTCACTCACTGCAACACATCACCTTACTCACTCACTGCAACACATCACCTTACTCACTCACTGCAACACATCACCTTACTCACTCACTGCAACACATCATCTTACTCACTCACTGCAACACATCACCGTACTCACTCACTACAACACATCACCTTACTCACTTACTGCAACACATCACCGTACTCACTCACTGCAACACATCACCTTACTCACTCACTGCAACACATCACCTTACTCACTCACTGCAACACATCATCTTACTCACTCACTGCAACACATCACCTTACTCACTCACTGCAACACATCACCTTACTCACTCACTGCAACACATCACCTTACTCACTCACTGCAACACATCACCTTACTCACTCACTGCAACACATCACCTTACTCACTCACTGCAACACATCACCTTACTCACTCACTGCAACACATCACCTTACTCACTCACTGCAACACATCACCTTACTCACTCACTGCAACACATCACCTTACTCACTCACTGCAACACATCACCTTACTCACTCACTGCAACACATCACCTTACTCACTCACTGCAACACATCATCTTACTCACTCACTGCAACACATCACCTTACTCACTCACTGCAACACATCACCTTACTCACTCACTGCAACACATCACCTTACTCACTAACTGCAACACATCACCTTACTCACTGCAACACATCATCTTACTCACTCACTGCAACACATCACCTTACTCACTCACTGCAACACATCATCTTACTCACTCACTGCAACACATCACCTTACTCACTCACTGCAACACATCACCTTACTCACTCACTGCAACACATCATCTTACTCACTCACTGCAACACATCACCTTACTCACTCACTGCAACACATCACCTTACTCACTCACTGCAACACATCACCTTACTCACTCACTGCAACACATCACCTTACTCACTCACTGCAACACATCACCTTACTCACTCACTGCAACACATCACCTTACTCACTCACTGCAACACATCACCGTACTCACTCACTGCAACACATCACCTTACTCACTCACTGCAACACATCACCTTACTCACTCACTGCAACACATCACCTTACTCACTCACTGCAACACATCACCTTACTCACTCACTGCAACACATCACCTTACTCACTCACTGCAACACATCACCTTACTCACTCACTGCAACACATCATCTTACTCACTCACTGCAACACATCACCTTACTCACTCACTGCAACACATCACCTTACTCACTCACTGCAACACATCACCTTACTCACTCACTGCAACACATCACCTTACTCACTCACTGCAACACATCATCTTACTCACTCACTGCAACACATCACCTTACTCACTCACTGCAACACATCACATTACTCACTCACTGCAACACATCATCTTACTCACTCACTGCAACACATCACCTTACTCACTTACTGCAACACATCACCTTACTCACTCACTGCAACACATCATCTTACTCACTCACTGCAACACATCACCTTACTCACTCACTGCAACACATCACCGTACTCACTCACTGCAACACATCATTCTTCCCGTTCAAAAATTATATATATATATATATATATATATATATATATATATATATATATATATATATATATATATATATATATATTTATATATATATACGACTCACACACACCATGACACACACACACACACACACACTGTACCTCTCCCACACACCCACCCTCACATATCATGCACTTTTAACTTGACATTCTGTACCTCTGCAACCAGCAACGAACTTGTCCTCTTTGGGTTTTCCCCAATCACTTCAACTTTCTGTTTTTACTTCACCTTTGACCTTAATCATTGTCGCCATGTTGAACACCATTCCTATTCTTCTTATTGATACAACATTCCCATTCCCCTATACATTAACCTATTAGATAGAAATGAATGTTTTAATGTAGCGGGCTCGATCACATGCGTGTAGCAACGTTTAAATTTAAATCAGTGAGTTGTCGTTAGTCAGGCTTATGAATGTCCCGTTTGTATATCAGGTCGTGATACTTGTATACTTTTGATCGTGTACCTGTACAAGTACCTCTTTAGTACAGAGCTACATATACCCCTGCCCTATGTACCTGTACATTTACCCTATGTACCTGTGCCTCTGCCCTATGTACCTGTACCCCTGCCCTATGTACCTGTACATTTACCCTATGTACCTGTACCCCTGCCCTATGTACCTGTACCTCTTCCTTCTGTACCCATGTCCTATGTACCTGTACCTCTACCCTATGTACCTCTGCCCTATGTACCCCTGCCTTCTGTACCCCTGCCTTATGCATTTGTACCCCTGCCCTATGTACATGTACACCTGCCCTATGTACCTGTACCTCTGCCCTCCGTACCCATGCCCTATGTACCTGTACCTCGGCCCTATGTACCTCTGCCCAATGTACCTCTGTACCTTAGCTTAAGTAGCTCTGCACATAATGTGAAGTGCCTTTACGTTAGTAACTCCTGAGGTCAAAGTCCACTAGACCAAAAGTCTAGTTTTGCTGGTACAGAAACTCAAGTGCTGAGGGTAGGAAGTTTGTTACAGATTGACTTGCATAGCGTGAGTCAGATACTCTACACTTCCCTGCAGATTTTCTCAAAACTATTCTCAGGCCGGTTGCAAAACACTGGGTTTTTTTAATATATATATATATATATATATATATATATATATATATATATATATATATATATATATATATATATATATATATATATATATGTATATATGTGTATATATATGTGTGTGTGTATGTCTGTGTGTGTATGTATATACCATTCCCGATATCATCAGAGTGTAGATAGTAGATGCCCGAATCACAATGCCAGCTGATCACATGCCGACGTGACAGATGAGAGAATCTAGTGGGGATTCGTTCGTTGCTTGTCAGGTCGGTAGTACGGCACAGAGGAGAGTCACTGACAAGAGTCATTTGACTTGCCGAGAGTCACTTCCAAGAGTCATTTAACCTGAAGACTCAAGCCACTTTGATACTCATCGATTATTGTGAGTCAGCATGAGTCTTGTGAAGCTGACACCCCCCCCCTTACACCCCCCTCCCACCACCCCAAAGAAAGAACCCAGTCGACGAGTCCCCACAAAAAAAGAAGGAAATTGAAATTCCGGCCGACCATCCAAGGACTGGAAGACATCCCGGCCGCACCAATATGGCTACTGACCTGGAAACGGCGACAACTCCAACACGAGAAGAGAGTTGTCGCGCATTGATTGATTTCGTTGGGGTGGGCTTTTTAAAATTTCAAATACACATTTTTTTTTTAGTGAGAGGTTATGTGTCTAAAATGTTTAGTTTGTCGAAACATCTGAATAACAACAAGAAATAGTAATGTTAGAGTTGTACTTAAGTTGCACTTGCAGTCAACAACAAAGATTTTCAAAATTTTCTTTTTTGGTTTTGTCTTGAATATCTCACATACTGTTCTCTTCCAATTTTCTAAAATAATTTACAAAACACGTTTGTAACACATAACCAGGACTACAACTTCAATAACTGTTGTTGAACAGAATAATATACTTAAACACAACTTACTATCAATTGACCTACAGTAAACCTACTTTTGCCAAGAAGAAAAATGAGGGTTCTTCAAAGTTTCGGTTCAGTTTAGAGTCAGGATGTTCTGGACTAGTTAAGGTTTAAGCTAGTAAAGTTCTTGACGATGCGTATTCGAATCATTGAATTGTTGTAGTTTTTCTCTATTTGAGGGGGGGTCTTGAGAAAGTAACATATCATTTGCTACACTGTTTACTTTGACCCTAACTTTGTTTTATGTCGAACCCATAGCGTCACGTATTACGACTATAAGCATCACAGAGTGGCTACTAGTAGTAAGGTTGCCTACCCACTGCCGCCCCATCAAAACACGGGTCTACGTCCATTAGGACATTTGCCTACCGTCCTACTAGGATATTAACTTACCTCCAACTAGGACATTAGCTTACCGTCCAACTAGGACATTTGCCTACCGTTCAACTAAGACATTTGCCTACCGTCCTACTAGGACATTAGCTTACCGTCCAACTAGGACATTTGCCTACCGTCCAACTAGGACATTTGCCTACCGTCCAACTAGGACATTTGCCTACCGTCCTACTAGGACATTAGCTTACCGTCCAACTAGGACATTTGCCTACCATTCAACTAGGACATTGGTTAGACATCTGCCTTGCATTAGATTTCTCAATTGTCCCCCAGTCATATATACCATCTTTCTCTCGATCATCAATCAGGCACTCCGCTAAACAAGCTCACAGCAACAATGATGTGATTGCGTTCTTAAAAATACAAATGTCGGTCAAGTGGTGTAGTTGACCACAAGGGGTCAGCTGTACTGAGGCAAGTTTTAAGCCAGCCCCTCCCCATCCCCCCCCCCCCATCTCTCCATCCACCCCGACAAAAAGATAAAACGCTGACGAGACAAAAATCTCTCCGCTAGGGATGCGAGGGGCGAGAAAAATAGGCCGTATGATGTCACTTCCCGTTTTTATATATGACGTTGTGGAATGCGGCGTTGTCACGTGACTACGCCGGATCGATGGGCAGGATGAGATCAATGGCTATTTTTAGCTTGGCCTAGTTTCCGGGGTTGTCGTGGTTAGGTTTTGTTATTTCTTGCCGTAGACGTAGAGAATAATGGGGGGGGGGGGGGGGGGGGGGTGATTGGTTGATTGATTGTTTCATCCGGGTGCTAAATGATTGGATATATATTTTTTTTAAAATGGACGCTGACGTCTGATTGGCTAATTTGATGGTCGTGTGTATGTGTGTGTATGTACGTGCATCCTTGAGTGTATGTTTGAGTAGGTGAATGATGTGTGTGTGTATGTATGAGTAAGTGAATGAGTGCTTGTATGTAAGCGAGTGTGTGCAAACACGCGTGTGTATTTTAGACACCTTCAAGACAAAAGGTCCCTTGGCTTAGACACCTTTCAAACAAACAGTCCCTTTCCTTAGACACCTTTCAAACAAAAGGTCCCTTTCCTAAGACATCTATTTGGGATAGATGGAGCTTAAGTGTGGAACCTATCTTAATATTAGCCCGGGGTTGTGTGAGTGATTCCATATTAGAAGAGACGCTGATATTTTGAAATACCTATAAAAGAAAAATTTGGAACTCCTAAAATGTGAGACCCTTCACCCCCCCCCCCCCTTCCCCACCCGGATTATGCGGTCATTTTGTGTTAAATTTCTTTGAATATTTTCACCTCAGTTTCCCTTTTAGTTTTCCATTAATGGCGAATTTCCAGAAGGTTTGGTGGAATTGTAAGCATCATTATATCAAAATATTTCGTGACTTGAGTTTCTAGTAATCGTTATTTAATACTAATTTCACATGGACAATTTTGTAATGTATTGTTTTGTTGATTGGCGGGGGGAGGGGGGCGAAGTGGTGGATGCTAGATTTGTGCGTTAACAATGTGTGTGTGTGTGTGTGTGTGTGTGTGTGTGTGTGTGTGTGTGTGTGTGTGTTTGTGTGTGTGTGTGTGTGTGTGTGTGTGTTTGCCCACGCGAACTCTTAAGCTGATAGGCTAGCTGCTAGCTTAGAATTTAAAAAAAAAAACGTATTTTAATTCTGGACGGTTTTTTTTTTTTTTTTTTTTTGTTTTGTTGAAAAGTCGGGTGAGGTTGATTGATTAAATAATTGCTAATACGTTAATTGCTCATTAGCAACTAGGGAAACTAGGGAACACTCACAATTAGGGGATCTAATGCTCCTGGAGAGACTGTACGATGTATTGTTACTTTTGAAATGGTGTGGTGGAGTGGTCGGTTGTTAGAGCATGAAAATGTACGCCGGTGTTCGAGTCTACTATGTTGGCTATTTTTATTTGAGACGCCTCAGCTCATATAGGTACACAGCATTATTTTAATAAACTCAAACGTTGTCCATATTTTACTTTAAGTACATAGCGGCAAGGGGACTGTACTCTAGAAGCAACATCCAGATCTGTTTTCTGTCGGTATTCTAAGTTAATTAATGATGCTATCACTAATTAGATTGTGTTTTTGTGTAGCGGGTAGCAAGGGACGGTAACCCGCGCTGGCTTGCGAATCTTATGTAATCGATGAGTCAGCGATATTTGTTGGTGTCGATACCCGTTACGGTCGTTAGGTCCGGCGATACGAGTGAAACGGAGTTGACCGGGTGGTGATAGCATGGGATGGTGTGTGTGTGTGGGGGGGGGGAGGTTCGGTGTGTGTGTGGGGTGGGTGTGTGTGGGGTGGGGGTGTGTGTTTTTGGTCGGGGTTGGGGGTGTGTTTGGATGTTGTGTGTGTATGCTGAGAGGTTGGGTATGTGTGTGGGGTAGGCGGGTGTGAGGGTGTGAGAACGTCTAGGAAAGTTGGGTGTTTGAGAGGAGGCTGGGTATGTATGTGTGGGGAGGTTGCATGTGAATGTTGAGAGGTTGAGTGTTTGGGGATGGGGGGGGGGAGGGGTTGAGCATGTGTGGGAATGTTGGGTTCAGTGGGGAGGCTGGGTGTGTGTGTGTGTGTGTGAGTGCGTGTGTGTGTGTGTGTGAAGACGTTGGGTGTGTTTGGGGGGGGGGGGGGGGTATTTTGAAAACCAACTCTATGGCAACATTTCTTTGTGTCTTCTGGGTCAACATGTTTTATGTTATCCGTAGGCTCTGTATAGGTGCTTGTGTGGCTATTTAGTCAAACTAGGGTCTGACCAGGTTTAGAATACAGGATTTCCACGTATTCTGTACAACAATGATGTGCTAGGAATAATTTGATATTTCTGGTTGATAGAGCAATGTTATTTAACAACGCTTGTGATTGTCTTTTTTTTTTAAAAAGATTCTGCTTCTTAGAATGATTGAATGAATTAGTTGACAACACAAGAACAAAGTTTGAACTCAGACACGGTTATGCAAGTTATTGATCGTCATCTTTTCTCGTTCGTGCAAAAGATGAAGTGGAGTTTATCTGTGTCATTACCTCGGCATACAAGGTAATATTGTGGTCAGTATTATGCCCAGCCACCTTGGTTTCCCTAACCCTAAGTACCCATCACAGCTGAGTGGGCTCAGATCGGCCCACAGACTGGTGCCCGGGATCCGAACTCGAGACTCTCGGGTTAGCAGTCGTAAGTTAAACCAATCACAAAGAAAATGTAGAGAAAACAAACATAATTTAAAACACGATATAATCTTTTGACGAATCTGAACCTAGCCTTTGACTGAGGCAAGTTAAACAGACTAGCGAATACAGACAAGTTAAAACAGACAATCTAATACAGACAAGTTAAAACAGACTAGCGAATACAGACAAGTTAAAACAGACAATCTAATACAGACAAGTTAAAACAGACTAGCGAATACAGACAAGTTAAAACAGACTAGCGAATACAGACAAGTTAAAACAGACTAGCGAATACAGACACGTTAAAACAGACTAGCGAATACAGACAAGTTAAAACAGACTAGCGAATACAGACACGTTAAAACAGACTAGCGAATACAGACAAGTTAAAACAGACAATCTAATACAGACAAGTTAAAACAGACAACCAAATACAGACAAGTTAAAACAGACAACCAAATACAGACTAGTTAAAACAGACTAGCGAATACAGACAAGTTAAAACAGACAAGCAAATACAGACTAGTTAAAACAGACTAGCGAATACAGACAATTTAAAACAGACAATCAAATACAGACACGTTAAAATAGAATAGCGAATACAGACAATCAGTGAAAAAAACTGTAATTGATCCTGTTAACTAGGTGAAGAAGATGATTTGTACCTGACTCTAAGATTGACAGGTAAATCACCGTCATCAGAGATGACCCAGTTCTGGGGCAGGAGATACGTGATTAGTGGTACGGTAAGTCTTGCAAGGGGGGGGGGGGGGGGTCGAGGGCTTGACTTATCGGTGCCAAGCTAGTAAGTCGAGATCTAACCTAAACACCAGCATCCCTTAAAGTTCTGGGAAAGCCAAGAAACCCGTGTTTGGTTAAACAATATTAGCGAAATTAGAAATAGGTTAGAAGAAAATACAATGTCGGAAACTAGGTCCAGAGTTTAAAGAGATGTTGAGGTTGATTTGATTGTTGATTGTTGTTGTTGATGTTGATGATGATGATGATGATGATAATGTTGATGTTGATGTTGATGTTGATGTTGATGTTGATGTTGATGTTGATGTTGATGTTGATGTTGACGTTGATGTTGATGTTGATGATGATGATGATGATGATGATGATGATGATGATGATGATGATGATGATGATGGTGGTGAAGATGATGATGATGATTCTCTGAATTTCATAAAGTGTGCAACTCTTTGCCATGCAACAGAGGATAAGATATGCGGGCTAACATCAGGGCATATATTCCGCACTTCATTCCGCACATCATTCGCACATCATTTCGCACATTATTCGCACATCATTTTACTGGTCATGTGTGAAGCTTTGTGACCTAGTTCCTGTCACCGGTCATGATGACCTTCACATCCTCCCTTTAACTCTGAGATTAAAAAAAAAAACATTTTGGGGCCGAAGTGGTCGGGTGGTAGGGCGCTCGACTACTTTAGGAAAAGCACCGGCGGCTGGAAGTAGTGCTGACCACACCATCCCTTCACATATTTCATCTACTTTAAAGCACCGACAGCTGGACGTAGTGCTGACCACACCATCCCTTCACATATTTCATCTACTTTAAAGCACCGACAGCTGGACGTAGTGCTGACCACACCATCCCTTCACATACCTATAGGTCGTCATGTCCGAACAAGGACCTCTTTTCACTTGTGCACTAAGAGGTCATGACGTCCTTGATTTTATTTTTTATTTTTATATTCCAATATAAGTCTTAGCTTCCTCATATTTCATTGCTTCTGTAAATAATATATTAAAAATTATTCCATCACATAGAAAATAGCCGTAATTGATGGAAAGTTTTTAAAAAATACAAATTAATGTTAACATTTTGTTGACTGTATAAAGTTCAGTTAACAAACAAACACACTTTTGCTCTATGCAGCAATGTTATCGATTTGGTTGTTTTGTGTACATTTTTTAATTAGAATAAAAAAATGCAGCCTTCAAGGCAAGCAAGAGAGATTTGCATCCTTTTTCTTCTATTTGATCTACGTGGAATGATCAATCTCAAGCACGCTGTGATTGATTTTTTGCAGTTCGATTTTTTAGCTTAAATTTCAATTAAACTTCTTTTGTTTTATCTAGGGGTATCAAATCATCGCGTTCCCTGGATTGAAGTTAACCAAATCAACAAGATCCGTGAATATAATTTTAAGGAGAGGTAGCAAATCACTGAGTTCCAAATGTTGTATTATCCCAGCACTGGCCTGCCCAAATGTTGTATTATCCCAGCACTGACCTACCCAAATGTTGTATTATCCCAGCACTCACCTACCCAAATGTTGTATTATCCCAGCACTGACCTACCCAAATGTTGTATTATCCCAGCACTGACCTACCCAAATGTTGTATTATCCCAGCACTCATCCGCCCAAATGTTGTATTATCCCAGCACTGACCTACCCAAATGTTGTATTATCCCAACATTCACCTGTCCAAATGTTGTATTATCCCAGCACTGACTTGCCCAAATGTTGTATTATCCCAGCATTCACTGCGCAAATGTTGTATTATCCCAACATTCACCTGCCCAAATGTTGTATTATCCCAGCACTGACCTGCCCAAATGTTGCATTATCCCAGCAGTCACCTACCCAAATATTGTATTATCCCAGCACTCACTTGCCCAAATGTTGTATTATCCCAGCAGTCACCTACCCAAATGTTGTATTATCCTAGCACTGACCTGCCCAAATGTTGTATTATCCCAGCACTGACCTGCCCATATGTTGTATTATCCCAACACTGACCTGCCCAAATGTTGTATTATCCCAGCAGTCACCTACCCAAATATTGTATTATCCCAGCACTCACTTGCCCAAATGTTGTATTATCCCAGCAGTCACCTACCCAAATGTTGTATTATCCTAGCACTGACCTGCCCAAATGTTGTATTATCCCAGCACTGACCTGCCCAAATGTTGTATTATCCCAGCACTGACCTGCCCAAATGTTGTATTATCCCAGCACTCACCTACCCAAATGTTGTATTATCCCAGCACTCACTTGCCCAAATGTTGTATTATCCCAGCACTCACCTGCCCAAATGTTGTATTATCCCAGCACTCACCTACCCAAATGTTGTATTATCCCAGCACTCACCTGCCCAAATGTTGTATTATCCCAGCACTGACCTGCCCAAATGTTGTATTATCCCAGCACTCACCTACCCAAATGTTGTATTATCCCAGCACTCACTTGCCCAAATGTTGTATTATCCCAGCACTCACCTGCCCAAATGTTGTATTATCCCAGCACTCACCTGCCCAAATGTTGTATTATCCCAACATTCACCTGCCCAAATGTTGTATTATCCCAGCACTGACCTGCCCAAATGTTGTATTATCCCAGCATTCATCTGCCCAAATGTTGTATTATCCCAGCACTGACCTACCCAAATGTTGTATTATCCCAGCACTGACCTGCCCAAATGTTGTATTATCCCAGCACTGACCCGCCCAAATGTTGTATTATCCCAGCACTGACCTGCCCAAATGTTGTATTATCCCAGCACTGACCCGCCCAAATGTTGTATTATCCCAGCACTCACCTACCCAAATGTTGTATTATCCCAGCACTAACCACCCAAATGTTGTATTATCCCAGCATTCATCTGCCCAAATGTTGTATTATCCCAACACTGACCTGCCCAAATGTTGTATTATCCCAGCACTCACCTGCCCAAATGTTGTATTATCCCAGCACTGACCCGCCCAAATGTTGTATTATCCCAGCATTCACCTGCCCAAATGTTGTATTATCCCAGCACTCACCAACCCAAATGTTGTATTATCCCAGCACTGACCCGCCCAAATGTTGTATTATCCCAGCACTCACCTACCCAAATGTTGTATTATCCCAACATTCACCTGTCCAAATGTTGTATTATCCCAGCACTAACCACCCAAATGTTGTATTATCCCAGCACTGACCCGCCCAAATGTTGTATTATCCCAGCACTGACCTGCCTAAGTGTTGTATTATCCCAGCATTCACCTGCCCAAATGTTGTATTATCCCAGCACTGACCTGCCCAAATGTTGTATTACCACAAGTGTGCAGGTTCAAAATTTGACTGGGTCGAACAACGTGTATAAAACAGGCTCAACCTCACGAACCTATCTTTGATACATCGGCAAACGTCGAATCCATACAAAAGTTTGCGTGCTCAAATAATTCAATCTTTTCTTTTTTATTTCGCGACATGCACTAAAACACGCACAGTTTACGTTAGATTTCTATGGAACGAAATACACACACGAGGTCTACAACAGCAGCATCTAGCTTCTTCATTGTTTTACAACATTCAGCTTATTTCAAAATAGTTTACTATCTTGGGACAAAAGATGGGTCATGGGGATGTGAGGGGGGGGGGGGGGGTGGGGATCTTCAATGTGAACGATTTCTAAACGCCTTAATTATTTAAAACAAAATGTCGTCAATTTATTCCTGGTGTTTTGGGCCTTAGTAGGTGCTCACGTTTAGTGGAAAGTAATGGGTGTAATCGACATGGTCCTCTCGAATTCGATTACCGCCGTGAATGCTCGATACAAACAGCCGTCGGTGAATGATTGCGTTGTTGTATTTGTCGACCGCTGAGTGAATGTGGTGTTGTTGTATTTTGGTGCTGTGAGAGCGAGCTGTGAGTGGACCAATGAGTTAATAATGGACGGCAAACACTGGAAGAACAACAACGTAATGCGAGTTTGAATCCGCGCTAAGCTCAAGTTTGATCCGATTACGTACAGGAGGGGAAAATAATCGAACGTTGGGGAGTATCGATTCTTTATGACCTGGATAGAAGGACGGGGGAGGGGGTGATTGTAGGGGGTATGGGGTATCCTTTACAAATGATAATTTAGAAAAGATAACAAATAAATCAACCGTTTTGGATTGATCGGGGTTTTAAAGGATACAATTTTTTAGCAGCCCAGCTGAAAGCGATTTCAAAAAATGTGGAGCCGAAGTGTGCAAGTCTTATTTATGATGTTAATCCGCGAAAATTAACTTAGTAAAAAAATTAGTTCCACGGGATAGTTATTTTAAAAAAAATCTGTTAGCGAAAAGGCAATCGGGCGGGTCAAAAGGGGAGGATTTTATCAGCTGTTTTAGAGATTTGGTTTTTTACTTGATTAACCTGGTGCATATGCTAGAGGCGACAGCACGATGTTGATATACGGTATATGGGGGTGGGGGTGGATGACTGGGGGGGGGGGCATTCGGCGCTGGTGGGAATACATGGGGGTGGACTTCTTTATATTTATACATATATATATATATATATATATATATATATATATATATATATATATATATATATATATATATATATATATATATATATATATATATATATATATACCTATTTAATTTTAATCTGAAACCACTTGCCAGCGAGCAGGTCTGCAAAACTCGGGTATTATTTCCCCTTAATGATTGTCTGCCCTTGATCTGTTCGATTAGCTTTTGTCCTCTGTTCGCATCTCGACCCATGTATTTTATCTCAGCTTTAGATTTTTTTTAACCAGATAATTTTTTAAATGTATCTGTTTCAGGGTGGAATAGGGTGGGGGAGCGGATGGGGAGAGGGGGGGGGGGGCTCATTATCTGGGCTGCCTCATCAAATGCTGCTCAAATCTTTTAGCGGAGGAAAAAATTCGAACGTCAAATCTGACGAATTATATTTGTTTAATTCAAAATCTTTTTTTATGTGTTTTTTAACGGGGGTTTGCATAAGAAGGCTTTGAAGATTTCGATTGCATGTTAATTACATCTTTTCCAGGTTTCATTTTGAGCCTGTTTTATTCATATCCTAGTGGTTTCATTACGATGCGTTTACGACATACTTTACCATGAGTTCATCTACTTTTTAATCTAAAAAGATGTTAGATTAGTTATGAAATACAATCTAATAAACTTAGATATGCTATGACATATAATCTAATGATCATTATATTCAATAATTTTTAAAAATGCAATCAAGTTGTAGCGTCCACATCAACAAACAGGCGACAGGGGGTGAGCAGGTGTTAACAGGTCTTTTAAAAACGTCCACTTTACAACATGTCCACTTTGAACATGTCCCACTGTACAAAAAATGCCCACTATCGTCTTTTTAAAATGACCATTCTACAACTTGTCCATTTTACAACATGTCCACCTTACAAAATGTCCACTTTTCAACCCTGCACAAATTGCTGTGTTGGAGGCCAATAGTGGAACTCGTCCGTGCCATCCAATAACTAGAATCTATATTTAGATTTGCTGATCTCATCAGTCAGAAACAAACAATTTTACAAGATAACACATGCAGCATTATAGCGTGATGTATTAATTATCATTTCTCACACACGAACTAGCAGTGCGCTTAAGTTTTAATGTATGATTTTTAAATACACGATTAATTAAATTGAGCAGATCAAATTTAATTTTCCATTTTTGTTGTCCTATTCGTACACAAAATAACTGATTCGCTTTTTTTTTAAAATTACTGTTTATGCTGACGAAGACCTTAGGTGTAAACACTCCTTTTGTTACCCAATGTTGTATTAATTTTATAAATTGGTTTTGAAGATTTTTATACAAAAATCTTTTTAATAATTTTTTTTCTCGAGCGTATAACGTCATCCAATCACGTGACCTGTGACAACAAAAGTCATTTATTTATCGTGTTGAAAATTTGATTTACACATTTCTTTTCTCAATCTGTCGAAAGGTCAGGCCGCAGGTCAAACCGTATGCAAATCCTGACACTTATTGTTTACATTCTTGGTTTATCCCTCTCCCAGCCTCGGCCGTCTCACACTCGGGCCTTATGTAACAATTGGATGCACGTTGGTAAACTCGTGCAGGCGTCTTGCCAGATTTCGCCTGTTTATGCCGAGTTCTGTTTTTAAAAAATCTGGCCATCGGGTTCAAACGACGAGGATACCGGCTCAACATTACATGCAGTCGACATGCCGGGTAGTCTGACAGGGGAGGTGATGATGATTCTCTTCTCGTCGCCGCTGACTATGTTCACACGCCCAGCCATTTTTCTTGGTAAAGTTTCCCTTTCAAACCTGACGGTCTATAGGGCAAGTGAAGTAGAGTTCACTTGTTTCTTTGACCTCGGCATATGAAGAGATAGTGTGGTCAGCACTATGCCGAGCCGCCTTTACTTTCCCTAACGTGAGTTAGATACCCATCAAAGTTGGGTGGACTCAGGGAAGGTCTACTGACTTGAACCCGGATTCGAACTCGAGACTTACGGGTTAGCAGTCCAGCTATTTTTCTTGGTGGTAATAAAGAATCTATATGCAAAAATATCGTCAATCTGCTTGCCATTAAAAAGCTTCAAAATAAACAATTTAAAACAAAACAAAAAAAAACCTTTGAAAGAAAACAAATTCAAAACGTATTCATATATTTATATTAATATCAATTTATTGAAATGTTGGTTCCATTTTTTCCAAGTCAAACATCGATTTTATGATAAACCATTAAACGTTGAACAAAATAAACGCAACATTTTAAAAATAAAACATTACACAGAATATAATTTTAACGAGTCATTAACTTAATAATAAACAACAAAAAATGTATAATAGAAGCAACATAAAATAAAAATAAAAACATAAATGCACTTTAAGTTTGTAATTGTGTTCTTTAATTATGCTTACTTTAAATATTAAATTACTCAGCAAACATCTCAAATCATTGAAGATGATACTGGTTGTATATCTACAGTATTCACATTGTGATGAAATACGACTTTAGTCGGATGTGATGAAATAATGTATGAGGGTTAGATCTTAGCTTAACAGTGGAAACAAATACAATTACAAAGTGGAAAAGATGCTGTAAAATATTAGTAAACATCTGCTTGACCTATTGTATATGCGTAAGTTTGAAATTAGAGTTACAAATAAATTATATGTACTAAAAAGAAAAATTCAAGTATTTTAAAAAAGTTTGACTAGTTATAGCTACACTGTGAAACGGATTTTGATTGAAGTCCAATTTGCTGCTAAAACAACATAAACATTCACTAGAGAATAAGGTTTTGATGTTATAAGTAGTCACTGTTAAATAAACTATATTTATCTTATAAGCCTAATACGTAAAGAAATATTCAAACACACACACCCAAAAAAAAGTAGAAAACAGTAAGGTAAACTGAAGCAAATTCAACAAAAAAGTTTAAAGTATTCTATAAATAGTCGAATCCAAAAGGCCGTATGGGTATTCGAATATATGGTTTGCAGAATCGATACCAAGGCCGAGAGAGGTTTTCGAATTGAAAGAAAGGTATTAACAGTAACGGTATCGTAATCGTTTCGGGCGTTGACTGGATTGAATGATACACAAAAATTTTTTTCACAATATCTGGAAGTTAAAAAAAAAAGATTGAAAGATGATAATGCCCTAATGTCATGTTGATGCATGACATATGTCATGTAGGTACATGACATGACATGAAAACAATCCCATCACACAAATGTCATCTATACAACATTGCTATATCGATACATATAATACCAAACACACCACTATCAAAAGTTAGAAAAAATATTGCACTCACAGAGGGAATTATCGAATACATCTGGGGAATAATTTTACAAAGTTGACTTTTTTCCATAGCACCTTTATTTTCTACGAAACAACACACTTGAGATGAGTGTGATAGAGGGACACATTTTTCCCAAGGTGCTGATGGAAATGTCCAGCGTGAAGACGGGCTCCCCTCCCAGTTTTTGACTGTCAGATATGTCCTTAGCGTGGGGTGTTTGCAGAAAAACACGACCAACACCACATGCCCGAAATAACCCGATGTTTAGTTTATCCCAACCCCGAAATTTTCGGACGTACAGAATAGCCCGACCATCAAAACTATCCGACTTGCAAGATAGCTGGTCCCAAAAACTGTCCCTACGGAATAGCCCAACCCCAATTAACTGTCCGACTTACAGAATAGCCCGACCCCTAATTCTCCCACCCCTTAAAGACCCCCAACATCTCAGATGTGTACTTGACCCCTGTGTTCAGCTAAATCCTTGCCTGTCTTTAAACTTAAGTGCTCATCAAATCATTAATCCGTCCAATACGTGACCACGAGATAGTCAGCTAGTCTAACGAAAGAGAAAACCCACGAAAATCAAGTTTATCAACCCACTAGACGCGCCGGGAACACTAGCCTGGATTTCCATCATAATCCCAACGTCCTTCACCTTTGCGCTTTAACCCAATAACAGGCATCATACCCTAGCGGTGAGTCACAGGCAACTTACAGGGAGTACAGCAACCTTGTGCCCCCTCCCCACATCATACCCACTAACGTCTGTTTCCACAAAGCTTTTTTTTTTCTGTTCTAGATTAAAATTCTTCCCTCAAGATCAGCCCTCAGATTTCTAAACTAAAACAACACGGGCCTGAGGGATCTAATGCATGAGGGTCTATCATGGGGGGGGGGGGGGGGACGTATATGATGGAAGGGATGTCTATCATGGGAGGGACGTCTATATGGCAGGGACGTCTATCATTAGAGGAACGTCAATATGGCAGGGACGTACACACTTATCACGACGGAGCGGGAATGAGGAAGGTTTTTCTAGGAGGAAATTGAAACCGGTGGTCTAACCAGTTGAGTCATGTCTGACTAGGTACCACAACATGCACCATCGCCACACAGACCACCCATGCACAGACCTCTGGAATAAACCACACGTTGGACCACTAAACCAAACACCAACCAATAATACACCAGGGTTTAAAGCAAACAACACAAATACAGGCAAGGACAGGTCTTGAAAATATACAGAAACCAATAGGGGAGGAATTGGGCATAAAGGCACTTAATAATATAAAAAAGTATTTTTTTAATATGCCATATTTATTCACAAGTGTAAACAAAATATAAACTCACACAAGACAAGTTTATCAATGTAGTCTATGCATAAAGATACATTTAAACACATATCTACTGACACGTATGTTTTATCTGTTGTTTGGTTGTATCTACCACATACACACCTCTAACAGTAAGTCATACAATTCTACACATTCACACAACACAGTAGCATATGTGCCCACACACATTCCCACACGATTTGCTTCCTCACACAACAGTTATGACGGAGTAATGTAGGAGTTGATGTGATGATGACTAGTTCAGGAATGTAGTACAGTGGTACCTGCTAGGAATTGGGTTTCACACCACAGGAAAAAAAATATTCTATTTTCTAAATGCTGCCAAAATAATTAAATGAGAATAATTTAAATAAATTTTGAATCTTTTTAGTAGTAAAAATTTTAATTTTAATTTTGCCCAGTTTTGGCAGGGACAAAAACATGAACCAAAACTTGGCTACGTTGCCTCTAGATTCATTTTAAGGTCTATGTTAGTATTGTTTTTCGAATACTTTGTCAAAATAAATTAAAAATGGTATACACAGTGACTAATGATGACATGTACACACACATAAGTATAGGTGGACTGTGTAAAACATCACACAATACCAATACAGGAAGGTTGATGATATAAGGAACCCTGAGATCCTAATGGAGAAAAAAAAAATCTGGGATAAAGCTGGAACAAAAGATTACAATAGTGGCCGTAGAGACCTTACAACAAGATGTTAAATTGTGATCGGAAACTTCTCATTTGGGGATCTTAAGTTTTAGAAAATAAATACAAAATTTACTTTAAATGACATCGAAAATATGGAGAAGAAATATTTAATGCATAGATACATTTGAAAGTTGTTGTTTTTTTAGTATTTGACTGGAATCCCATTTTTAAATGCGTTCTACTATTATAGAAAAATACAAATGGACTAATGCTTAATTATATTTGGTGTTATGCATCTCCCAGCATGATTAAAAAAAACCATGTAAAATATGAAGAAAACAAAAGTGCTGCTAGTTCACAACACAGATAGAAGGCGGTGCTACACACTGGCTGTGTAAGGTGTGTAGCTAGCTATGGAACATGTGTAGCAATCTTGACACACATATTGTGGGCCCAAAACTGGGTCACAAATCAAATGTCACATCGACTGACATCTCAAATGCCATAGCACAGAAATCACAGCTGATGACATCGGGGGCTAATGTTGACTAATTATCTGACCTTCGCCACTAATTAGCCAGGTTTTTCCAACGTTTTTTTTCTCTCCCACCGTCAAATACGCTGTGGCAACCCATTCAAATTTTGGCAAGAAAAAATAACAAGGCATGATTAGGTTAGGTCTAAGTACCGCCAGGTAACACATTGTGTTGTGTGAAACAGCACTTAATAACGTCTTATAATGGCTAGGCTCGAGCTAAATAAACAAGCCGAATGTTAAAATAAAATGTGTATACACTTTATCAAGTTACATAGAATCCAGCTTGATATTTTGCATGTGAAGAATGAAAAATAAAATGTGATGTTCACACTTTGTCTTATTCTGCAGAAGACATGTTGCCATTTATGAAAAATAAATCAATGAACTTTGTCTTTCAGCATTTTTGATGTAGTCCTGTAATAACTTGTGTCTTGTGAAGACAGATAATAATTTGTGTCTTGTGAAGACATATAATAAATAACACACATATTGTAGAAACAGGGCATTTTGGAATCATGTTTCTTTCTTGAGGAATTGGTGAATAAAGTTAGTCAGTGATCGGGCGAGCAAGTCACGTGCACATAGACTCCTTAGTAGGGGAATCTCTTTTGGTGAGGTCTGCCACTTCTTCGTGTATGTACATTGTCTTAGTGGCTGTGTTCTTGGTGGTTGTAATGTTGGCGTTGATTTTAACCACGGTTGTAAAACTTTTTAAAATTTGTTTTTTTTTAAAGTCAGTCTGACGAATGTCAAAACACTTTCATAGATGTGTCAGATACTATAGTAAATGCCATCTGACATTGATGTAGATGCCCAGCCAGGCACTGTCCCAGGAGCCCTGCCCCCCGGGGGGTCAGACGCTGCTCTCGATACCCTGAAGCCTGGGCTGGAGGATCCTGGGCGAGACGCCGTCGTTGAGATCCTGCTCGAACTCCAGTAGTTGGCCCATGAAGTTGAAGTTGGGCGAGATGATGGCCCTTTTACCCTTGACGAACTTGTAGGCGTCGGCCATGGCCATGCGGGTGTGCTTGAGGAGGTATGCGATGGTGATGGTGGCGGAGCGCGAGACACCAGCGTGGCAGTGGATCAACACCTTGGCGTTGTTCTGTCGGGCGTCATCTGTAGATGGTAAAACACGAGGGTTAAGGTACAGTCAACATGGGAAACACGAGGGTTGAATACAAATACAAATACAGTGTTTATGGAGGAACAGATGAGTTCAGAAAATGGTCACTATACAACTGAATATAATAATAAATAAGGATGTGTTGATTTGTAAAAAAAAAATATGCATGACTCAATAGAACTTTTGAACCAATCGGCGTAAACCACAGGACGAATTAGAAATCACGTGACCGGAAGTCGCAAGTTGAGGTCAGAGACAAACAAAATCCTACTCCTAGTCACCAGCTAACTCACATACACTAAAGTTGCTCCCCCCCCCCCCCCCTCCGCCATTGGCCGTTCACATGTGCTTAAGTTGGCGCCCCACTGGCCAAACACATCTGTCAATGTTGGCCTCATACGGAGCTGGCCGACTTAGCCAACATCCGTCAGATGAGCTCAGAGCTAAATCTCCTCCACCCTCCCAGTCAGTAAGACACGACTAATCTGGTCTAACACCAGTCATGCCAACCCCTCCCTTCAGACGCTTACAAACCAGACATGAACGTCGTGAATTAGTCACTTTAATCACACGAAATTTCGCACACAACTCCTCACATGAAAAAAAAAATGGGGGCTTGGTGGGAAAATTTAACATCAACAACATTACATTACCATATCCATGTCAAAACAGCTTCCTAATTGCTGTCTAGACATGACTGATACGTGTTTTCAAAAAAAAATATAAATCCCAAAATAATCGGTTTTATTAAAGTGACGTAGTAAGTGCAGTGTTACGTCATGATAAAATTCAAAGTGGCGTCAGAAAGTCGGTGACGTCATAATATTCGTTGCCATCGCCGAGTTAAATTGTCTTTACACGTGATTTAAACGGCTGCTATCAATCCACAAGAGGGAGGAAGGAAGGCGCTAAAGAGCGGTTTAAGAATGACGACAGCGAACAGCAATTTGTAGACATGGGCGTCGGCTGTGAAGGAAATCCGAGGCTGGCGTTAAAGCGATAACTCTGGAGAGAGCTAACCACGGTAATCTCGGCAAGGGTCACGTGACGCAGGCGGTTTACGAGAACATTGACTGGACAGATAAACGCACGGAACAAGTGTGTGTGTATGTGTGTGTGTGTGTGTGTGTGAGCAGTCGTCATGAGCTGAAATGATTTACGCATGCATGTGTATAGAAGAAGACAACACTTTGAGTGTAGTGGGGAGGGGGGGGGGGGTCCCAGATGGGTCGTTCAGATCAAAATCAGATCGGCCAATCATCGATGAAACAGGTTCAAGGCACTAGAGATAAAATGCTCATCAGCATGTCTATGACGCCATCAGTGTGAACTGAGTGGGATGGCTTAAGTAGAGGGTGCACAGCAAGTATGACAAGTAGACCCAGCAGACCAGGAGTAGCAAGTATAACAAGCAGACCCAGCACAGCAAGCAGACAAGGTGTAGCAAGTATGACAAGTAGACCCAGAAGAAAAAGCAGACCAGGTGTGGCAAATATGACAAGCACAGCAAGCAGACAAGGTGTAGCAACTATGACAAGTAGACCCAGCAGACCAGGTGTAGCAAGTATGACAAGTAGACCCAGCAGACCAGGTGTAGCAAGTATGACAAGCAGACCCAGCAGAGCAAGTATAGCAGACATAAGACGAGCAAGTGGCTGTGGAGCTATCAGCCACTTCTGGAACCGTTATCTGGGCGGCATGTCTTTGACTTCCTTCCACAAACTTAACTCGTCTGCTATCAACGTTTCCTGAAGGCGGTTATTCCGCTACAACAACCTTTGCAACCCCCCCCCCCCCCTCCCACGATTCCACTTGACGAAATTAACTTTTGAGAACATTTTTATCATCTCTTTATCACCTTCAAGAGAAAAAAAATCCGATTCTGTAGCATCAGGCTATAGCATCAGGTTAGCTAAAGAAATCTGTCATGATTTATGGTAACAAGAAGTTAGAAACAAATGAAATATCGATAAATCCTGGATTTAAAAAAAAAAAAAAAGTCAGCACTGTTTATTGAAATGGGAGATAACTGATGGTGGTATTAGAAAAGGGAAGCTACTGTAACATCAAATCGTTGTGAACGCAACAAAAACTAGAATTAAAAAGTCTTGCATTTAAAAAAAAAGCGAAAACAAAAATCAACTTAAAAAGTATTAAGGATATAACTGGGAAGACGTATAGTTATTAGGATATTTGAATACATTTTTTTTTTTTTTAATTCCCCGAAAATATGACTCAGGATATTAGTAAGACGCTTTAAGCACAAACCGCTCCTACCCCCGATCCACGGCTGACAGTCGTGATGACTGTATACTGGCTCAAGAGCTCGCCAATATATTAGAGAAAGGGCGTCTTTCACAGAGGGGAGGATCTGCGGGCGCCGCGGCCCACCTACACCTAAAGAGACCACGGAGTGGTGATATCTCCTCCAAACCATGTCCAAATTTAGCGCTCACGTTTAAAAAAAAATATATAATACGTCTATAATTAGATCAGCACGCTCTGGATTACTGGACATGTTGTTTACTGTTTGTTTACACGGGTGGAGGACGTCAACCTTTACGTGTTGTATCCTGAATGTTCAAACATCCTGATGTGTAATATCAACACATCATCTACACAGTGACTTCATGATCTCATCAATTATCGCGGGAAAGAAATTACATTAGAATGGATTTTTTAATTAAATTCTGATAAAGGCGTATTTAACAAACTAGTTTAAATCATCAAAATGTAAACCAAAGGACGGTTATCACTAACTGTTAACAAATTTTAACAGGGAGACAATTTAAGGACATGTTAACACATTGCCAACATAGAATTTGGAAGACGATTCATCCAAGCATGACTCTAGACTCAACCTTTATGTAAAGCATTAAAATGTCTCAAACTCTCAAAGGTGTTGAGTAAATAATAGCACTGTTTACAAGGGGGTAGTAGGGATCCAATGATTGCATGAAGCGTACAATAGAAAAATAAACAGGAAAAGCAAATGAAATAGTAAACATTTTATCCTGTCCAGTGTTTTGTTGTCAGACATCCTAAATCAGGATGACAAATGCACAACTCATCTCGGAAGTTGGGATTTAAAATTAGGATATAGGATGAGCTTAGGATGACTTCAAAGAGCTCACTTCGTACACAACAAGGAGTAAAGAGGGCCAAGTCACTCCATGTACACATTGGATGATCAAGTCACTCCATGTAGCCTACATATTGGATGAAGTTTTCTTCAGCCGTGACAAGGTCGACACTTTGACAGGGTGTCGACTCGGCCAATCATTGACTACTTGAGTCTATTAAACATTGACCTGGTCTAGATCAACGTGAGTCACTGTCACTTGAGTGACGTCACATTGACAAACCACAAGTTGGATGCGTACTTGTAGCCCAGGCAGGGGGGGGGGAAAGGGGTTTGGTAGGTTATGTACTTGGGTTAGGGGAGGTGTTATAGGCTATATTCTTGTGGCTATGGGAGGTGGGTTAGAGGTTATATATACTTGAGTTAGGGGAGGTTTTATAGGCTAGATTCTTGTCGCTATGGGGGGTGGGTTATAGGCTATATATATTTGCGGTGAGGGGATGTGGATTAGAGGCTATACTTGGTGCTATATGAGGTGTTTAAGGTTACTCGCTTATGAGTTTGTGCACTGCTGTCGTTTAGCGCGCACTATTAGGTGGTACATCTTAATTGGGGGTCTAATGAAAACGTGATGCTGGTCACCAACGTGTCACTGGTCACCAACGTGCCACGTGACGCTGGTCACCAACGTGCCACGTGATGCTGGTCACCAACGTGCCACGTGATGCTGGTCACCAACGTGCCACGTGACGCTGGTCACCAACGTGCCACGTGACTCTGGTCACCAACGTGACTCTGGTAACCAACGTGCCACGTGACGCTGGTCACCCACCAACGTGCCACGTGATGCTGGTCACCAACGTGCCACGTGACGCTGGTCACCAACGTGCCACGTGACTCTGGTCACCAACGTGACTCTGGTAACCAACGTGCCACGTGACGCTGGTCACCCACCAACGTGCCACGTGACGCTGGTCACCAACGTGCCACGTGACTCTGGTCACCAACGTGACTCTGGTAACCAACGTGCCACGTGACGCTGGTCACCCACCAACGTGCCACGTGACGCTGGTCACCCACCAACGTGCCACGTGACGCTGGTCACCAACGTGCCACGTGACGCTGGTCACCAACGTGCCATCCACCGCACAACTCGATTACGTCAGTTAGTGACCGCAGTGACCCACATTCGGCACAAGCAATTGAAAACGAGGCAGCCAGCAATAGCGACACGGGATACAGGCGCCACTCCAGACCGTTTGATCGAGTTACGACCCAGTGGTCAAGTTGAGCCACACTTAGCAGCCGCTGGTCAAGTGCTTGTTGGCCGTATGGTTTCAATTGCCAGTTGGAATAACGCGGTTAAGGCTTTGTCCCCCCCTCGCGTGAACAATTTTAGTCTCGGTCCTGATTCGTCAAGGGCGACTGGATGGTTTTATTAGTTCATGTCGACGGTGTAGGGGGAAACAGGGCTGTTGGTAAAATACTAGGGCTGTTGGTTAAATGACAGGGCTGTTGGTTAAATGACACGGCTGCTGGTTAAATGCCATGGCTATCGGCTAAATACCAACAGGGCTGTACTGTCAACGTTGACAGGGCTGTTGGCAGTAGGTCCCCTCTGGGAGGGATGAGTGGCCCACATAGAGTCCCCACACATGACTCCTCTACTCACGGATGAGTCAGTCCCGGGGTGTCGCGAGAAGATACGACGTCTCGCCAACGAGTGCTCAAGTAGGCGGGGTTCAACTGTTTTCAATTCGCCACTTGACGCCATCAGATTGGAAGTTTTATGACAAATACAAAAGTTGCTCATGGTATGGGATGCTATTTTCTGCTCGTTTTAATTAATTACAGCAATAGTGTCCCGTTGGTCTTTTAAATGACATAAAAATACACTACGAGCCTGGGGTAGAGTTTGTTTAATAATGATAAGATCTTTAACTGTGTATTTATAGTGGGTTTTTGCTGTATTTTAATAACACAGTTTTAAAACGTCCCTATGTAAACGACTGTACAACTATTTAATAAGCATTAAACCACTGGACAGCAAGGGCAGTCACTCGCATTGTAACTTCTAAGAACGGTAACTGAATGGGAAAAACTATGTTAGTCCAGCACTAAAAATTAAATTAAAAAAAAAACAAGACTGGGTAAATGTTTGCTTGGCTCTCCGAGTTTTAATTAGTGGATTCGTAAAGCACGTGCTTTAATTAAAACCAGCCAGCCAAAAAAAAAAACAAATAATTAGGAGTCACTGAATGCAATTAGCAGCCAAGAACTAAAGCGCTCATGAGATTTTCCACAGCAGAAAGACAAAAAAAACAAAACAAAACACCACGTGACTGCCGTATCCCGTCACCCACCAGCTTATCCTTGTCAATGACGGAGCCGGGGGGACGGCGCTAAACTGTTTAATACAACGGCTCTGCTAAGCTGTGTAACATAGGACAGCTTTAAGCTGTTTGATACATTCATTACGGTACCGCCTAACACATTGTCAATCTAGTGTTTTTTTATAATACCGCTAAGTCAATCCTTTCAACAAATCCCAAGTTCAAATACAGACTTGTATGAGGATAAAACAACTGGCTGAGGTCATTCCCCTGCAGAAGTTAGCATAGATTTGTTGTGCCTGGCTGTTTGTTCGTGTAACGTGTATGTTGGGGGTGTAGTGGAGCGAGTATTGAATAAGAGCAGGCATCTGTACGCCTGGTGTTTTTTTTTTAACTCCCCTTTCATGAACTAAAAAAAAAACTCGTGTCAAATAACATTTTAAAATATCGTCAACCACAATGCAGCTATCGATTCAAACTCTTCCCGCCCCCGCCCTCCCCTCCCCCAATCAAACACCGGCCTGACTCGCGCGGTCCCCTGCGGTACCTGAACTGCCAGGTATTACCTGCACGGCTCAGGGTGAGGGCGGTACCTGCTGACGTCAGATGACTCACCTACACACCGGTGTTTATACGCCAGTTTTTTTTTTTAAGATCTCTTTATCCAGAGTTAGGAAACATGTCCATTTTTATACGTAGACGTCTTTTAATATCCGCATCACAGACAAAGCTCTGGATTCAGACTAATTGCACCCCCCACCCCCACCCCGCAACAAAAATTAAAATAAAGATCTTTCCAGGATTTAAATGTGCCTGATAATTACACTTTTTTTATTTAAGAAAAATTATTAAATCTTTTTTTAAAAATGTTGGAGTAGAAAGTTGGGGGTTTGTAAAGGCGTTAGTGCGCGCGTGTGAGTGCATTTGTGTGACGGGCTGGGGAGAGGGGGGGGGGGGTGACAGTGAGTCAGACTGAAGAGACTTATGGAGAGTGGGGTGATTAAGAAGTAGCACCTGTCACTGTAACAGCTTGGGGTGGTTAGACTGCTCACCCCATAACCTTCCCCCTACCCCACCTCCCCCCATCCCGCCTCGACCTCTAGCGTAACATCTGCATGTTGACCTACATTTGATCGTGACCCGGCAGTCGGCGGTGTTTGAAAACTTTAAAACACCTTGCTGTAACAACCGGCTGGGGTGTTAGAGGCCAGACCGGCGTTTTAACCGGCGACCGGACCAACAGCCGGACAAACGATCACGGCAGACGGACGATTATTATTAGCCAATTAGTTAATTAATCCATGTTAAAAGTCTACAATTTCAATCAAGCAAAATAACCATCTTTATGCGAGACATGGTAGTTCTTTATAAAGATGTCTGATTGAGAGACACGGCAGTTCAGTATAAATATATCAATTTGCGAGATACGGTAGTTCTAAATGAAAGGGATTGAGATTGAGAATGTAATACGTTGTCTTTGTCCAAGTTATACCCAGTGAGGTACGTCAAGCTAGTCAATAAAACTATAATTTTCATCATGGAAAATTGTCATGGCGTGGGAGGGGGAGGGGAAGGGGGCGTAGTTTGTATATTCTAAACCCGTGGTGTAGGGGTGGTTAAACCACGAGACAATTAAATGAAGCGTGTCGCCGGGGGGTGGGGATACCACGCAAGAAAGTAGAAATCAATAGAAGAAATTATTGCAGACGACAATGTTGATGGTTTCAGCCGAGAACGTTGATGATTCCGAATGTTTCAAGAGGTTTCAATCGTTCTATATCAAGCATGGCGCAAATCAAATTCACTTGCGCGCAGCTACGGGCGTCACGTGGGAATGGTCACGTGATTTTTCCCCCTCGGCTTACCAAACCACAGACGATAATTTTGTTTTACAGCCTAGCTCGTGGTCAGGTTTCTTATAAATAAAATATCGGGTGAGCGCGAGATTTAAAGTGGGTGAAACCGGAAGTGGGGTAAAAAAAGAGGATTGTTATACGTGGGAATAAAAAAATGTTCCTTCGCGATGAGTGGGGTCGGAAACTCACTGTTTGAGATTCACCGAAAATAAAAAATAAATAAAAAAATAAAATAAAATGTAAAGCTAGCTGAACACTACAAATCCAACTTTATAAACCATGTTAAAACAGTTGGATCACTTGTGAATGCACATCGATGAATGAGGTAAATAAAAATTTGATCTCTGAAGTAATGGTTTCATCGCCGTTGTCATCGTCGGGGACATTATGTTGTTGAGCTCTAATCACACGAATTGTTATCTTTAGTGAAGTCTGAAATGTGAACTTGTCTCTCGGAGCTAAACTAACATAGTGTTGTGTAATATTGTAATGTCAAATGTCTTCAGTTTGTTTGTCATCTTTTCATTTTTTCAATACAGGAGTGCAGTTTTATCAGAATATCCAATTTTTGTCAAAAAGCAGAAATAATAAAACTAAAACAAAAAGCGATGACGTTAAAAAAAGAAAGTTGATTGAATTGTTTTATCTACTTGAACAAAAAAAAAGGAAAAGAAAAAAGAAAGAAAAAAGGGAAATAATCTAAATCCGGGCGCACAGACAACTCCCAAAAGATTTCCATGAAACAAACGGTATTGAGAGAACAAGAGGAGGGTAAGAGAGGCGTAAACAATCGATTTTGTTCTTCCTCCGAACACGAGACAAACGCGAGAACAAGAGACAATCACGAGAACACAAGAGAACACGTTTTTTTAGGTGATCCCGAGTTGTCCATGTTTGTCATTTTGGTGTTGGCAACTTGTAACAGGCCAAGGTACAGTGTATCAAATAACTGCAGCGTCTCGTCAATTCTCGCGGCCTCACGGAGACATGCACGAGACTGGTGCGTGTGAACTCACGGCCTATTTTATCACTCAAGGTGATATGGTAGTTGTTTTAATACGAGATCCAAATTAGCAAGAACATAAGCACTAACTCCACTGTGTTCGTATCACGGCCTTAGAAAGTATTAGCGTGTTTCGGTTACTCTAGTTTCTAGTAACTTCTGGTGATGAGCCTTCATACGGTCGTCAATACATAGACCAGACAGATACATGAGAAGTATAGGATGTCGTAGCGAAAAATCCTATCGAAGATAACGCCAATGAATAAAAGATTTTTTTTTACAAACAACTCCGTCTATAATCGTATGACTAATTCCATTCACTAAGTACCATGAGCACTTCTGATCAGTGGCGTAGGCAAGGGGTGGTGTTAGGAGGGGGGGGGTCATAACCCCCATAGACCCCTCGGTATATATATATATATATATATAAAGTATGAGGGGGTGCAAATCGAAAGTTTGAGGAGGGAGGTGCAAATCGAAAGTTTGGGGAGGGAGGTGCAAATCGAAAGTTGGGGGGGGGGGGGGGGTGTGCAAATCGAAAGTTGGGGGGGGGGGGAGTGCAAATCGAAAGTTTGTCCCCGGGTAAAAATTGGAACCCCCCCCCCCCCCTTGAGACGATCCTGGCTACGCCACTGCTTCTGATGTTTTCACTAACTCTATCCACCTTGGTTATGGTCCACTGACTGATGTAACACCTGCCTGCCACATTACCAAGTTCAACTCAACGAGTTATGCACTAAAGCCTTTCTTCATTATTTCTATTGTAAAGAGATTAAAAAGCAAGGCGCTGAATAATTAGTATCGATGTGCTAATTAAAGAATTCGGTAATTAAAATGGTGGACGGGGGTGACGACGTTGGAAGTTTGAAGATCTAAGAGATAACATTTGTAGGAAGGATGTAGGGAGGGCGTGGGGAGGGGGAGGACCTTTGTGACTAAGTTAAGGCATCAATGGAATGAAAGTATGGCTAACGGCAGATAAAATCAGCCCAATGAGGCGCTGCTACCAACTACAGGGTGGGACCTGATGGTATAAAAAAAAAATTTTCTTCCAGACTTGCATTAATGATTTTATTTTAGGGAGAGAAAAAAGATTTTTTTTTTTTTTAAAAAAAAGGAAGGTTTAGAAAAAAAAAGAAAGGTTTTAAAAAAAAGGCATCTCGGCCGGGTCATTGTTCTGATGCTTGCGTCATTGTAATCGATGACCACGAGGAGCCCTGGCCATCTGGAACTCAAATCTGGCCGTCATTCCGATGCCAAATATTCAAACGTCTGGGAGGCGGCAGTTTGAATTGGTCCCAGGGTGTGTGGTTTGGGAGAGGGGGGGGGGGGGGAGGAGAGAAGTGAGGTGACTTCATGGTAATGTCACAGTGAAACTACGCGATATTTGGGTTCGTGTGAGAAAATTTGTGGACAGTCTAAAACGTCGATACTGGACTAGAGAAATATCCTAATTGGTGCCTAGCGGGTTTACATGAGGTGGGGGAGGGGGGGGGGGGGGTGGGCGGAGTTCAACCTAAAACAAGAAAAGCGTTGTGTGTCTGACGTCACAAGCTCCATTACACCCCCCCTCCCCTGGACAGCCAGGCTCGGGTGGCGGTCATTAAGGAGGGAGAGGGGGTGGGGAGTACCAAGGTTGTCAATGACGTCATCGACACAGTTTAGCAGAGCGGGAGTGAGTCATGATTAATTAGTCCCTTCGTTATGCAAATGAGGGTGCCAGACTTTGTGGTGCACTGGGCCACCAGCCCTGCGAGCCTTTATAGAGCCAAGACAAGAGAGTAGCACTAACAGTAGTCTCAAGAGGTCAATAAAGGAAATAGAACATTTTGACACATTCCTGCTAGTGTAATATATTGTATTACAGCAATGTGTTCGTTTATTTAAAAATCTAAGCTTAGATAATTATGAGGTAAGCGTGAGGTATGTATAAGGTAAGTGTGACACTTCAAGTGTTGATATATCTACCGTCTCTCATCAGCATTAATTTACACATCCCCTTACCATACCTGATATTTCTTAATCCATCCACACCACCCCACACAGCACTTCACAAAACTACACCTCTCCATACCACACAACAAACTACACCCCTCCATACCACACCACAATACCCTGCACACATCCCCAAAGTCTGAGACCTTGCCATACCTCTAAAACCTGGAAGCCCTACCAAGCCCCATCTAGACATGACAAGACCAGACTACCAACATATAACATCTAATGATGAATCCTTTCATCGTCCAAGTACCACCGAAACCGTTACAAAAACGTGTCGGAAATGCCTTCTGGTTAATTGATCTCAAATACATGGCTTTAAACCTCACTCAAATAAGAATCGACTACTCACCGATATATTCGATTGCCTCCTCAAAATACTGTTTCAGGTTCTGCTGTGCGTTGTCAGATGCCGGTATTCGCTTGTATCGAATCCCTTGCTCATCGTAATACTGGGGCACGTGTGACGTCACGTTCAGGACATAGCTGATGTTCAGGCTCCGCAGTCGTGATAAGTCTTTGGCGTCACGCTCGTTCCCTGAACAAAATAGTTCCACGTTTATTTACAACGTTTATGTTACATTAAGTCAAATATCTTATTGAAACATAAAAGCTTTAAAGTATAGGCCTACTACTTCTGGCTTTGCACTTAGTTTAAATAATTAATGTGTTCTATTTATTGAAGATAGTTTTTCAACATTTAAAGAACTTATTTTTTATTTCAAATTTTGAAGAAGAAAAAAATGTCTAAAAGGATGACTTGAAATAATGAAAGAAAATGTTACTCTAATAGCCCCCCCCCCCTTCTTTCCTCGGGATTTAAATTAGAAAATCGAACGAGATTTAATCGATAGCTAGTAGAAAATCTGGACACCCCGTCTCTTGCCAGTTCCACATTAGCAGACGGCAGAGATTTTCTCCTCTCTGCCTAATCCTTACATTTTCTCGCCGTCTGCCCAGATTTCTTCACCTTGCTGCCATAGTTACAGGCTAGTTAGGGGGGGGGGGAGGGGTCTGATGGGTGGAGTCGTAGGTCTAAACCTATGGCTAAATACGCTATGGCCACTGTCGCAGGTCTAAACCTATGGCCACACACCATATGGCCAACGCCGCAGGTCCAGAACCTATGGCCACAAACCTTATGGCCACCAAGTCGTAGACCTACACCTAAGACCACGCCATTAAGAGCCACCAAGTCGTAGACCTACGGCCAGCCTCGTGTGAGATCATTATTTCGTCGTCTGTCACCCACCCCGAGGTAATGGGACGACTGGCACCCTCTCCAGCCAATCCATCAATCAGGCTGCTGGATCTTCAGGACTGCCCCAGTCCCCGGGGACCAGGACAGATCCCCCAAACACGAACACCATGACAGTGTAATTACTTGAGAGAAGTAGACTTTTTTTAACTTCATCCCCACCTACACACTCACACTCCTGTCCCCGTAACTATGGAAGATCTTCGAAAAAAAATTCATGTTAAAAAATATCACCTTTGAAATTTGTAATTTTAGTATGTTCTAGCATCAATATACGCACGCATTCAAATTCCTTCTAATCTAATATCTAAAATTGTTTATTCCACAACTTTAAAAGATATACCCCCCCCCCATTTTTTTTTGTACAAGAGCAAGAAGTATTGCGTTCTAATCAAGCCATACTCTGCCTTTTAAACGGGACTAATATAACCCCGTCCCGCCGTCACCGCCCCCCCCCCCCCCCACGGGCTAATCAAACGGTCACTCAGTCCACCTGTCTGGCTCCAATGAGGCGGACCAACCAGGCCCCCAATTTTCACGTGTAGCCCTGACAGAAGTCTGGGATTTCTCCCGCCCTGGCAGAAATGATCTCTTGATCCTTCGACCCGCCCCCCCCCCCCCCTCACCCGTCTGGCATTCAAGTTCCCTCCTCGGGTGAGCACATACAAGGCTGACCTTGAACAAGGTCCACCTCAATAGGTCAGTGGTTGAGAATATTACAGCGGTATATAAAGTAAATGTAAGTCGAACGGATCAGGTAGTTTAGTGAAAGCAAATTGGTGGTTTGACGGCGTAGAGAGGCATGAAGTAATCACACATATTAGCATATAACAGCAACAATAATAATTAATTATGACAATTAATGCCAACTAACACCGTATTGCTTACTCAGAAACACGTTAAAAACGTAAATGCTGTTCTGTCTTTCACTCTCATAGACACACACAAACTCAATTACATACACTCGTGTACACACACACACACACACTCATACACACAATATCTCAATTGCAATCGCTCACACACACACACACGCCCCGTGATGACTGACCGAGATAAAGGAATGGCAAAACTTGTGAGGCTGTGGCGGATTCGATCTCCGGCTCCTGGACGCCGTTGGTGGGGCTGTAGAGCAGCGGCTTGTGGATCTCCATGCTGCGGCAGCTGGAGCGGCACAGCGCCTCATGCTCGATGCTGAAGCTCTTGAAGCCGCCTGCAATGGGGAGAGACATTACAGGTTAGGTTAAATACTCGAGGCGGGATTGTGGATATGGATGGTGGATACTGAGTGGTGGATAGTGGGTGGTGGATAGTGGGTTGTGGATAGTGAGTGGTGGATACTGGGTGGTGGATACTGAGGTGGATACTGGGTGATGGATAGTGGGTGGTGGATACTGGTTGATGGATATTGGATGGTGGATACTGGACAGTGGTTTATGGATAGCGCGTTTGGAGTTGGGATCACCTGAGTGAGCTATATTAATCTGAACGGCTGGTCTTTCAATCCTATCAAACCCCTGTCCCCAAACACTGATAACTTTTCCGTTATAGACCGCAATGTCTGAAAGGCACTGGGGTGTTTGTGTCTTTAAGTATCGAATTATTCCAGAAAGTTGAGATCATTAAAAAAAAAAAAAACCACCCAGACAACACAACTACGATAGTGTCTACCCAGTTACAATTATACCCTAGTATCCACACCATTAAAAATGTAGGGCTAATTTAATAACACACTGGGGAAAATGTTGGACTAATTTAGTAAGAATTGGTCCGGTCGCCGCAAGATCAGGTCATGCAAACAAAATGTGATGTTGTCGCTTTAACGTCGAAGTTGATGATTCATTGACGGTCTAGCTTGAGTAGACGGCAGGCAGACGGGAGGAAGACAACAGTGAAGGGGGTGAAGGAAAATAAACCAAACGGCAAGGTGGGGAGGGGGGGGATTACGGGCACGTTAAAAACACGTGGCAGAATAATGCAAACGGTGAGCAACGACTTCAGACAGGAGGGGGGGGGGGGGGAGACGACGCTAACTCCGAGGCAGGGACAAACGGGGGTGGGGGGGGGGGGGGGTCGAGGCGCTATAATTTGATGCAGGGACAGACAAACACGGGGGTCGGGACAAGCAGATGCCGCAGGAAGGTCACGGAGCGTCTGACCCCAAACGTGGCAGGAAGCGCGAGATTCGCTCACAAGTCAGGGGTCAAAGGTCGAGGGTGCAGAAACGCTGAAAGGACCGGCGGGGGAAGTGGCACTCGCTGTGACCTAGAACGTCAAGCTGGTGATGTTTCTCTCACGTCAGGTGGGGCCCTAACTTACACATTCTTAAAGACAGGGCAGGCTAGGAGAGTCATCAGACCGAACCATCGCATTGTGCTATCATAACATAACACGTAAAGATAACGTAAACTTAAGTACGTATAATGATGACTAAGTTAAATCATTTATAATTTAGTGAGACCAGAGATAGAATATCGAGTGAATTGTGTAATTTGAGGTTATGAGCTGACCACAGAATCAGGGCGAATTCTCATTTTATATCGGTT
This sequence comes from Physella acuta, assembly GCF_028476545.2. Lineage (NCBI taxonomy): Eukaryota > Metazoa > Mollusca > Gastropoda > Physidae > Physella > Physella acuta. Next base: position 162,258 of record NW_026732050.1, read on the forward strand.
GAAAACGTGCGGTTTTGAGGGTGAAATATTGACATTAATTATTAAAGAAATGATTTTCACATGTTTAGCAAAAGGTCTCTGTTATTTATAGAATCCAACGTCACGAATTTCCATTAAGACAAGCACAGTTTATAATATCCGGCTGAATTACGTGTTAGGAAATCAAGTCAACGCGGCTGTGAAAAACAAGCTCGGAATTAGGGAGGGTCTCTTCACACGTCTTAGGGCTCGAGACATGATACGGATAGGTTGCACAAGGGCGGAGAAACACCAACACGTCACGGCTATTTATAGATGCGGGGATTCCGTACCGTCGCTGCTTCGCTGAGCTTTAAACTTTCTTCTTCAGCGAACACAAACGTGGAAGTAAATACCACGAGTGCACTTCAGATTCACATAGTAAACAGACATAGCAGTCACATAAGTTGGAAATCGGATGTATCAATTAACTAGATAAATACATTTCATTTTATTCGTTAAAAACCCAACATTTTTAGAAAAAAAAATAATCAGGGCGTTTCTCGTCTAAATTCTACAAAAACCGAAACTTGAGAAATGTATTTCAAACGCAAGTATTTGTAATACTATTAGTCCATTTATAATTTTTATACCATTAAGGAGCTTTAAAAAACTAATAGGTTGATCATGAGTCATTATATTACTAAGATGTTTAAATGGTATGACTATTTCTACTTATAAAAACAAGGAAGATAACCAACGTATGATGATTAGTCTATAACAGGAGAGATTAAAAGGAAAGGTCGGAATGGTCTAGTTCATTTAAAGAAGGATTGAAGACCACCAAATTCACAAGCAAAACGAAATCCAGTCACTTTTTGTCTTCAGTGAATTCAAATTCTTGGTGGGAGCTGCCCATTCCCCCCCCCCCCCCCCTTACGACAATTAACCCCTGCCAAAAAATGGTTGTCAAGTTAGTCATCCCATCCACCAGCCTCTTCAGCCCTCAACACATCCTCCGTGCTGGACCGTGACACGCGACATTCCTGCCCGATTACACGCCCCTGGTTTGACTAAACCACAAAGGGGGTTGTGTCCCCTGCGTTAATCCACTCCACTCTCGGCCAGCGCGTACGTAAGTCCTAACACAATCAACGAGATTCTCGCTTCATTTGGCGCGAGATCTCGCCCAAAGAAAAAAAAATCTATCTGATTCACCATGAAGTAAACACTGTAGTGTCGTACCCCCCCCCCCCCCCCCATCCACTAATGCTCAGCTTTGTTAAACGATCACCTCGCTTTGTGAACAGAAAAACAGCTTTGTTGATTAGCCGGTGGAGTCTTAGATGACGTGGCCAGCGAACTTAACCACTACGTATTCATGTTTATCTCGCCCCCCCCCCCCCCATCCACTCCACCGCCCTTTGCTCCCTACCAGCTGTGGGGTCGAGAGTAGCACAACTCATGTGGTCTACACGCAAACGAGGTCAAATATAGCGCTCGAGACCAAAAGTGTGTCAAGTTCAAGATTGTGTTTGCACGCACCAGTCCGTCAATTGTGCAGACATCAAAATGTGCAAATCGTGCAGCTGTCAAAATGTGCAAATCGTGCAGCTGTCAAAATTCGCAAATCGATTATCTATGCTGAGACTGCTGCAAGTTACATAAAGTATCACATCTGTAACAATGTCATTGTTACATACTTGTTACATAAGTTGTCGCATCTATGACAACACAATAAGGTTAACAGCTGAAGCTGGTGTTGAGTTGTCTACTCACGCGGACCTCCACCCCCGACCCATACCCAAATCTGGACGTCCTGTTGGCTTAGTGATACACCATCACTATTGTGGTCAGGTTTTAAGTTTCTGGTTATGACTTATTGACTAGTGGTTAGACACTGGTCATGGCAAGTTTCTAAAACAAATTTTTGAGGAGGGGGCTGATATACCCAACTAAAAATAAACTTACACGAACGAAAGTATACTTTTATATGTATACATAAAAGATCCATACTTTAGACTTTTAATGTACACCGTGACGATCAATACGTTTTAAAGGATAACCTTTAACACAGACGATATACCTAGTAAAATGTCAGCGAATTGCGTGCATTTAGCTTTTTAAAAAAAAAAATATCCCTTTGTATTTGTGCCTAGAGCTAAGCTTATCTTTAATAAATAAGACTTAACTATATTGCACTGGCGTTCAAACTGTTTTTGTTTTTTTATTTACCTGCAGAAAAAAAAAACATGAGAGAAAAAAAAATAGAAGCTTTCGACGTCAGTGTTTATTGAGCGGTGGGTGAGTCACGCCGGATCCAGGTCAATGTACCGCGATGTCGTGTCTACCGTCTGCTCGACAGTACGGTGATAGACACAAGTACAGAGGGGACCGGGGGGGGGGGGGGGGGGGGGGATTTATAGCTCGTGATATAATAAACTGGTCTAGAGAGATAAAAAGTTGGGGGGGGGGGGGGTATAATATAGAAGACAAAGACTTACTAGACGATGGTTGAGAGATGAAAGACGTAGGAAGACTAAATATTCTTATAAAAACTAAAGAACGAGAATTGACTAACTGCTGTAGTAGAAATGATAGAAAGATAAAGACGAAGTTGATATGCTGATCAGTTGATTACATTACAAGTTAGTTGATTAGAACTTTAGGAAATAAAGTTTTTTTAAAGTGTTGTAACTAGCAATAAAAATAATAAGTTTCATAAATAAAGGAAATAATTAACAAAAATTAGGCTCGCATGAAAATCGGTGTAGCATATGTCAATAGATTTAACTGTAGCTTTAACAAAAGCAATGAAAATAAAAATCATCGCATTTTATTCTTTCAGGGTTATGCGCTGTGGTTTGTGGGAAGTGACCTAGATTCACGTTTGTTTACATTTGTGTCTGAGTCATCATTGCTGACCATTTCTGTCAACGTTTTTTTTAAGTGGGGAGACTTGTTATGGCTAGATTGGACTAGTTGTTGCTGAAATGTGTAAGGGGGGGGGGGGGGGGGTTGAAGCCAAAACGTGGTCTTAATCACAGGCGAAGAATAATAAACATATTTTTTAAACCTGGTGGTGCATGGTAGATAGACTGGCTAATATATAGTGATGGTGTATAGTATAGACAAATAACATTAAAAAATCTCCAAAAAAAATAAATAAATCTAAAACATATGTAAAGACAGACCACGCGGACATAAAATACAAATGAAAAGGAATCTACCTTATATATTTGAGTTTTTTTATAATTATATGATGTCCCGTTATGAATATAGAAGTGAAACTTTGAACAAACTATTAAATCTTTAATAATAATCATTAAAAAAGTTTTAAAAAACCCACGTTTTCTGATTGAACTAAAAAGTAGAAAATAAATACTATACATCACAATAATGCAAGCGATCACTCTACTATAAGCTATCAAAAACGTGGGTCGCCGAAGTAAAAGTTATATTACTATTGATTAGATAATACTATTGACTTTTATTAGGGAGCTTGTAGAGAGTCAACAGTATTAGAAACTGTAAGAAAATCACGGCGCCCCACGTTTTTGATAGCTTATAGTAGAGTGATCGCTTGCATTATTGTGATGTATAGTATTTATTTTCTACTTTTTAGTTCAATCAGAAAACGTGGGTTTTTTAAAACTTTTTTAATGATTATTATTTTCTACTTTTTAGTGTTTGTCTGTTTGTTTGCATGTAAATCTTGCTATCGATTTTATCTTTTCACTTTTTTTTTGGGTAAACGAAGACAACTCGTAAAAAGACAACTCGTAAAAAGACAACTCGTAAAAAGACAACTCGTAAAAAACACGTTGTGTGAATACGTTACTGACTAGAACACATAGATTTGAACCCGTGTCGAGTGGGATAGCAATCGTGTGCCCAACCACTCGACCATATCGTCTCCCCCAAACTGGCCACCAGTTGTTACGTTATGGTTGTTTGTACACAAACACAGCGTGACAACTACTCAGTAAGCAAAAAGAGGGGGAGTGCCGAACCTTGTTTTCGTCAAATTACAGTTACTGGGTAATGTCCCTTTTCCCCCACGTTTTTTGGTACAATTATATAGCGGTCTAAAATGATCAATAAAATGTTTCCATGGATTAATTTAGTAATAATAACAATTGAATATTCAATGGTCATCCAAAAGAAAGCTTCCCTGAAAATTTCAGCGCGCTAGCTAACTGGGAAGTGCCAGAAATTTCGATCGCAAGATTGGATTGGAAAGACAAACACAGAAAGACACAGAGAAAGCAAGTTAAAGAAAACGTGGGAAAAAAGAAAACACCCAAAAACTACAATTTAGTAATCACAGTTTAAACACATCAACTTTTGAGGAAAGTGGGAAGACATTTGTAATTTAACTTCCTGAGTAGTGGTGACAACAGGGCGGATTTTTTAGCCTAAATTTAACAAGACTGTTCTTTTATTTAGTTAAACGTGTGCTTATTGTGAAAAACAATAGCCATTGTACTAGTAACGTGCAACGACTACTCGTCTCAAACTACAGGAGAGTTCGTGTTGACAACAAAAACCAGTGACGTCAAATTTTGCGTCATCCACAAAACATCCTGCAAAGTCGTGACATCATTCAAATAACTAGGCTAAAACTTCAAGAGGTTTGTAATGTCATGGCTGAGTGTTTGTCAGTTGGGCAGGCCAGTCGTCAGAGGGTCTTGACCTATTAGGTACTGCCAACCCAAATTGTGACCCCCCACCCCCACCCAACTTTAAAGTCTGTCATGAAATGTTTACAAGCGTTGATATATCACTGGAATTAACGGGTAAGATGAGTTCTTGAAATAAATTCGGCTTGTAGGTTTATATAAACTATGTAAACGTGTGCATTTATACTTGGTGAATGTATGCTTTGAGTGAAATGAGGCGTGTATTTATACTTGGTGAATGTATGCTTCAAGTGAGACAGGGTCCCAGCAAGACAAAAATCTGGCAAAACTCAAAGGAAAACAGATGCCCATTCATTAAGTTGGTGGCTCGTGATAGAGAGATGTAAATTTGAACCGCACACGACTTTGTGGAGGGAAAACTAGCCATTATTTTGTCACACACTAAAGCGGTTGGGTGGTGTATGGGTTGGGGTCAAGCTCATAGTTTGGATTAGAGGATGTGAGTGTGGATTGGAGTCATGATTTGAGGGTGGTTTTGGATTCAGGTTTGTGAGGAAGGTTATAGATCTAGATTCTGTTAAGATTCAGACACACCATAACTTGTTAATTATGTGCAGCCTAATCATTCTGTATATTAAATTAGAATGGAACAAAGCTGACGATAAAATACTGTGGTGAGCAGACATTAAACCACACATATAAAAGTCCCGTCTCTTGTTACATATTCATTGTACTCTGCCAGCGTCTGGCTGCCTATGCATCATACTCCCCAAGATACATGTAATTAAATGTCTGCACGCCATAACCCAATCAACCCGAGTGACGTAACAATTAGACTTACCGTCCAACAGATGGACGTCGTTGCCGTCCCTCAGCAGTGACGTCAGCACCGTACAGAGGGCGGTGTCCTGGCTCTGTGACGCCTCAGCAAAATCCTGCAGGCAGGTGTGGTCGTCGTAGACCACGATATCCATGCTGGACGAGCACGAGGACTTCCGCTTGGTGGAGGGCGAGGCCGTGGACTCTTTCATGCCCAGAATGTCAAACACAGAACTTTTACCCATCTGGATGCGCCGCCGGTTGAAGCGGTCGGTGCAGCAGAGGTTGACGGCGCCCTGGATGTGGTTGCGGTGGTAGGAGTTGGAGGAACGGACGTCGATGAGGAGGACAGGTCTGGAGGTGTTGACGGCCACGGCCAGGTGCTCGGGGGTCATGGATTTTAACTTGGCTTTCGGGGACGAGTTGGAGAGCGAGGGCGGGGTGCAGGCCGAGATGGCGCTACAGACGATGCCGCAGCCACAGCTGTTGACCACCGGACTGGACAAGGGGGACATACGGGTGTTGTTGATGAACGCGGTGGTGGGGGAGGTGGCCGTGTTGTTAGACTTCTGGTAGTTGTTGCTCGGAGGGTTGGAGTTGGTGCTGCACGAGTAGGAGTAGGAGGAGGACGAGGAGAAGGTCTGGGTGTAATGGACGACGTCGGACGGGTGGATGGAGTTTCCGGTCGGGGAGGAGCTCCCACGGTTCAGCTGTTGGTTCTGGAGGTTGATGTGCAGGTGGTTAGGGTTACCCGGAAGTGACGACGCCGGGGTCGAGAAGGGCAGGGTGCAAAAGTCAAGTTTAGATTTCTTGGAGGTCATGTGGGTTTCTTCCACAATCAGCCGCGACGGCCGGTTGACGGTGTTGCCGGACGTGACGACACGGCCGGACAGGTTGGCGGCGTTGTAGGACACCCCGCCGGTGTGGTGACACTGGGCGAGGTTCAGGTTGAGCTTGAGGTGGCGGCGGGCGTTCCAGGTGCTGAGTTTGGCGTTGGTGTGGTGAAGTGGGGTGGGGGCCAGGACGCTGACGTCTCCTGCTTCGGGCATTTGGCTGTTGAGTTTGTTCGCCAGCTTGTTGTCCCTGGGCTCGATGTTGCTGAGGCTGGTGATGTTGCTGAGGCTGGTGATGCTGCTGGTGATGGAGTTTCTGGGGTGAGTACGGCGCGTGGGGCGATCACACGACGACGGTTCGACCAGGATAACCATTACCGAAAGGTAATCCAGGAAGCATCAGTTCGAAGAGCGAATCACGCTGTAGCCACTACCCGAACTCAACTCACGGTCAAATTCGCTTGAGACCTCCATCACGATTCGAACATCATAGTATTGGTTTCCACGCACAAATTGAAAATGTGAAACAGAAATGTCTCCAATATTTCACTAGCTTGAATCTGAGAATTTTAGCTTGAAAATAAAGCAATGTAAGTCACAATTAAAATATTAGTAATTAAAATTTAATGAACAATACCAAAATTCAACACGTTGTCCAAACTTGGTTCGATTTTTAAAAATATATTGACGTGTTGTTGTTGTCTAAAACAGGGTTAAAATAATCCACTGTCAAGAATATTTGTTACACTGTTGCGGCGAGCTGGTATCGGATTAGTGAACACGATCACATGAACACATCCTCACTCACACAGCGTGTATATGCAACTGGTCCAAGATAGGACCTAGAGAACACACACCACAGTCGAATTAAAACTGGGATATGACTAAACTCCGGCTGATGTGAAAACACCTGTTCGCTTTTTGAGCGGGCCGTGTCAGCTACACGCCTGCCTCGGCCTCGCGTGTCTCCCCCTTGCGCGAGACGTAGCGGTGTTTTCCGACGAATCAAAACTACGAACTGGCACATCGCCGAGCCGCGTAGCCAGCCAATCGCCGCTCGCTACGGCGTGTGAATGAACTGTCGTGCTGCTCATAGAAGGGAACGAGGGGAGATAAAAAGAAAAAAAAATAGAACCGCGATGAATCAATGAAAGAACTCGCATTAGTCATCGTGTTTTAGGGGTTTCCTGAACGCTGCGCCACCTAACGAGGGAACCCCGAGCGAAACTTCCCCGCGCTTTTATAGCGCTGGTTGAGTTGCTCTTTGTTTCGTTCGTTGCCAGGCCAAGCAAGGGACGCTATCGATAAAATACATTATGTAACATTGCTATAATCGTCGTCTTACTCAAACATGAAATCAGCTAAACGTGGCAACTAAAATTGTTATTAGGGTTCGATACAGCCTATTCTTGAAGCTTGTGACTAATTGCTCTTTCTTTTAATTATCTATAAAACTTATTTTCTAGAAAAGGATATTTGTCACTTCGTAACTTTAAAAAAATCACAAAATGTGTTACTTGAAAAAATATATATAAAAAAAAAAAAAATCACATGAACAATAAAAATAAAAAAAAAAAAAAAGAAATAAAACCTTACAAACCTTAAAAAAAAAAACCTTAAATGTACATAGAAAGGGTTAGTCAAAGCCAGTGGCGTAGCCAGGATCGTCTCAAGGGGGGGGTCCAATTTTTACCCGGGGACAAACTTTCGATTTGCACCCCCCCCCCCTCAAACTTTCGATTTGCACCCCCCCCTCAAACTTTCGATTTGCACCCCCCCCCTCAAACTTTCGATTTGCACCCCCCCCTCAAACTTTCGATTTGCACCCCCCCCCCCTCAAACTTTCGATTTGCACCCCCCCCCTCAAACTTTCGATTTGCACCCCCCCTCATACTTTTTATATATACCGAGGGGTCTATGGGGGGGGTTATGACCCCCCCTAACCCCCCCCTGCCTACGCCACTGGTCAAAGCTATGAAACACAGGTTCAATACCTGGGAGTTAGTCAAGGCTATGAAACACAGAGCTACCTGTCACAGCGGGCCAGGTATGAATCAAAACCTGAGCAAAATTTCCCAGCTATAACTCACTGTCCAACCAATCATGACGAACTGCGTGTTCCAGGTGCATGTTACACATTTCGTGACAATTTATGCACCCAATTCTTGCGAGGATTCATGTTGTATATGGTTTTAGCTTGAATTAGAAACATTTTGACATGGGATATGAAGTATTACATTTCAAACAGCACCCTCGCCTCAAAGTGGTTCTGTTGTTACCAGAGTCTTTCAGGCATCACTTCGGGCATCACAAAGAACATCTACTGTTAACCTTCTCCCCCTCCCTCCCCCCCCCCCCACTCGACCGAAATGTAATTTATATAATAAAATATAAACTTTTACTATTATCCGACCCCCATCAAACCAAAAGTTTCAAGTGCCCCCCCCCCTCTTCCTTCCCCAGAAAAGACTGAAAGAAACACTGTTACTCATTACAGGATTAGTCTCGATAGTTTTTTGTTTTAAAAAAGTATTTGAAGTTAGAATTAAAAATACACATTTCAACGCGGATTTTCATTTGTGTTAGTAAATGTCTTTTTGTTTTCGCTTTTAACTTGATCTAATTTAGTTTTTCACTAAATGATACAAAACGATTTTTCCACATGGTCGCAAGCCGTTCCCAACCCCCACCCCCACCAACACATGCCCACGACGGGTCCACTATCAGATGAATAATCGCCAGCAACAATCGCTTTATTGCCTGAGTTATCGGACGTGACCAACAGCTGCGATAACCCACATCTACACAGCTGATCAAATGTAGGTCAGAGGGCGCGCGAGACACCACGTGGCCATTACGCAGCACAAACTGTTCTAGAACCATCGCTGGTGTTGTTACTCACGAACCTAACTAGTGATCCACTGCTGTTTAGCAATGTCACTACACATTGTGTGTTTTAAATGATTAATAATATCTGGTATAATCATGAATAAAGTAAGTATTTTATCAAATAGACCTAAATCTAGATATAAAAAGATATCCGATCATGAAAAACGTGTGCAACCCTCTTCTCCCCTCTCCCAATAGGGTCAATGTCCAGAATATAGACGTCGATTACTGCCCATCCACACCTTACCACTGTCTGACTAACGCCAACGTTAATGTGTGGACGTGGCATCGGCAACAACACAACAAGCAAGACTGAACTAGACTTTACACCCCCCCCCCCCGACCCTACTCCAGCAGCAACAACATAACAAGGGAGACGAAACTCTTGTCACCCCCTCCCATCAAACCCCACCCCACCAGCAACTACACAACAAGCAAGGTGATTGTTTCTTCCCCCCCCCCTCACCACTCTCTTATACATTTCAATCAAGCCAGACTAATCAAATACTTTAAACAGGGATGTGACTTTTCCGAATTTTAGCGGAAATCCGATTTTTCCGTTTCAGCTGCAATTTTCCTCCGCTGATTTCATTTTTTCCGAATTTTTCCGCCGATCTTCGATTTTTGCCGAAGTTTTAAAAATTAGGAAAAAAAAAACGAAAATGACATCTACTGAAACGGCCGACTTGCGCATTCCATATATTAGTATTTAAATCGAAAATTACAGTACTTAGGTCAAATACGCACATTTCTTTTTAATTAGACGATTGCGCTAGGTCTGACGGTGCTAGATTAAGATGAAACATAGATCTAGATCTAGGTCAAGATTCAGAATTTCTGCGAATTTCAGTATTTTTCAGAACGCAATTTTTTGGTCCAAATTTTTCCGCTGATATCAGTTGAATATTTATCAAAAACACGGGAAAAAGTACTCTAAAATAATGCCTTTCTTCAAATGAAACTCGCATCTCCCTAGCCTGGTAATCTAGCTATCGATATAGCCTAATTTATCTTTCTGTATTTAAACCCACCCAAATCTACAGTTTCTATCTGATTTTATTTTATTTAGCTATCTAAAATTAATATTAAAATCCTTGCAAAAGGTGACTATGTCTATAAGGACTAGACTACACCCCCCTTGTAGCAACCGTGGCTCTTGTGACCTCACCTTGACTCCCAATTACGTGTTTGGTACTGCTTGTGGGAAAAAAAATTAAAATGACGTCACAGTAATTTCAAATAGCTGTTCCTGCAATACCTATGCTATAGGCCTAAAGATTAAAAAAAAAAAAAACTGAACTCAACGTGACTCCGAAGAAAAAATACGACATGGACTGTTATTAATAAGGGGTCTTCCATAAACAACGTCACACTCGTAGTGGGGGGGGGGGGGGATCCGTAATTTTGTGACGTGTATTGAGGGGGAGGGGGTCAGATAGTGTGACGTCATATTTTTTTTTATTTTAAAAAAGTAATGTTAGAAACTGAATTTTAGCCGCTATTACGCGTTTTAGAAAACTTAAAAAAAATTGTAATATAAATTAATTAAAATATCCTACGTTGGTCGAGCTCAGTCAATCTTTTAGAAAAAAAAATCGATGTTTAAAAAAAAAATTCAAATTCAATATTGAGGAGGGTGGAGCGGTTTTTGGCTGAGGTGTGACGTCATTTTAGGGGGGGGGTCTGTCTTTTATGATGGAGAGGAGAGGGGAGGTAAAAATCGTAAAAAAAAAACGTGACGTCATTTATGGATGACCTCAAACAATTTACAGTTAAGCCATTCCAAAAACATAAATAACAATGTGGTTTGGCTATCGAAATGGTTAACTTTGGTTCACATATCAGACCCTTTCTAAATTTCAGCTAATCTGGTCAATTTCATTTTCCATCACCTGAACCCAAAACTTTCAAATTACAATTAATCTGAATCTAGGCATTTTACAGTTGAAGACTAACATTTTTACCATGCCAATCTTTAAAAGAATATAAGGCATAATTTAAAATTGAAAACAAAAGTGTAACTAGACTACATTAGTACACTTTAAATTAGCTAAATGTTGAACTTAACTGCCACTTTTGTTACATTGTAATTGTAATTTTTTTTTTAAAAGTTGTTTATAAGTTAAACATTAAATTGCAATTCGACAAGACTTTCAATGTCATTTTAGAGTAACATAAACTTCTTTTATTTATAATATTAGCTATATTAAACGATTAATTAGAACAGTAATGGCGTGAGACTGCTTTAACTGCGATTAAAAAAATAGATAAAACATATTGAGTTCTTGTCCGAAGAAAATTTCCTAATTTTTTTCCCTGGTCTGGTCACATCCCTGTTTAAATCTTCCACGAAACCGCATTAATCAATAACCGTACTATGAAACAACTTTAGTTCTTATACAATTTAATGAATACAAATTAATTAGAGGCGTAGGCAGGATTACGCCAAGAGGTGTGTGTGTGTGTGTGTGTGTGTGTGTGTGTGTTGGGGGGGGGGGGGGTTAAAACGGTAAACGGAAAAAAAGTCACAGTCGCATTTCCATATATACTCTACAGACGATTTTTAAAAAAAACATAAGATAGTTCCATATATACTCTACAGACGATTTTTAAAAACATAAGATAGTGGTTTTGTGACACCACCAAATAAATCAGCACACCAAATTAATCACAACAACAAATCATTTACTACACCAAACCAATCGCCACTCCAAACCAATCGCCACACCAAACCAATCGTTACACCAAATCAATCATTCAAGCACTTGTTTCTTAAGTCACATAACAAGAGTTTGAACAACGCTTTAACAATTTGTACTCAAACATTTGTGTAGAGCTTTCAAAAAATACTCAACAACGAGTTTTGTTAGCTCTGTTTGAATAATAATCTAATTAACTAAGCAATAATGTTTTAACGAAGGTGGTCAGGAAACTAGGATCTCTCGACACGTATTATCAGTGTTTCTTCCAGACTTTCTTCTCCGGAGGGGTGGAGTGAGGGGGGGGGGGGGATGGCGGACACTGGAAAAAGTATATTTTCTATATAAATTCCGTTTCGTTCCATTACAAAACTACAACACTTAACAATACTTACCCATTAACACACAGACGTGTATGTGTTTAATATTTGCCGGATTAACATTGTTCCAATTAAACCTGAACACGCATATATTAACAACTCTACAGATTAAGTCAGATGGTCGTTTAAAACAACATTTCTAAAGTTTCAGAGACTGAACCACCCGTGTTCCGTGTATCAGATATCACAATGTATCCGTACAGAAGCTTACACAAATTCCTAACTTGTGACAAACGGAGTAAGAGGAGTAAACCTTGGCCAGTCCCAAACAATTGACATGCAGATAAAGATACTGATTTCTATAGAGATTTTTTTTATTCAATTTTGTTTGACGGCCCCTTATAATATCGTCGAGAAAGTAAAAACAGACACACATCCCTACACTATGACACACCCACACTCCAACACATGGCGCTATCAGACACCAATATTCGGGACACTTTGACACACAGACACACCAACACACGGACACACCGAGACTGATACACCGACATTCTGACACACCGACATTCTCACACATTGACATTCTCACACACCGACACCGTGATCAACCGACACAACAACACTCTGATACGCTGACACTGTGACACATCGACACTCGGTCATACCGACACTTCCAAGTCGTTGGTTGTCACTTATTACACGTGTAGACTCTACCCATCCCAACTGCATACCCCACCCCATCGGACAAGTTGACCCTCAACTTTTGTCCCTTTAAGAAAACTCAAAACAAGATCAGTTGCTAGAAAAACGTGGAAATATCACATCGCTGGTTAAGTTTTATAAGGGTTAAACCTCACCACACCGACATGTATAGGTTAGGCATATGTTAGTAAGGTTTGGGGTTAGATTTATAGTTAGGACCAAGAACTTTCTACTATAGATGTAATACGATCCATGATATGGCACATATTGACACTATGTACAGTGGGTGTAGATGATCTGATCCAGAATATACAAAGGTTATGGTTGGATACAGAATATACAGGGGTTATAGATGATCTGATACAGAATATACACTGGTTATAGATGGTTTGATACAGAATATACAGTGGTTATAGATGATCTGATCCAGAATATACAATGGTTATGGTTTGATACAGAATATACAGTGGTTATAGATGATCTGATACAGATATACGTGATTTAAGATGATCTGACCCTAAAGTGGTTATAGATAATCGAAATACAATCGCCTTAGATATAGCATCTGAGGGCTGTGTACGTCTTAAGAAATCAGAGATCGATCAGATCGATCAAATGTACACAGGGATCTGAATGACAACAAAACATTGGCTCTATAGGTGCTGTCACGGTCAGAAGCGTCACGTTACAGGCGTCACGGTTAGGAATGTCATGTTACATGCGTCACGGTTAGAATCGTCATGTTACAGGGGTCACGGTTAGAGGCGTCCCAGTTATAGACGTCATGACGTGTGAATGTCATACAATGAAACGTTTTTGTATGAATAGCACAATAGATACATCGTTTTAGGAAAGGTTTCTGTAGTGGGTGGTGGGCGTGTCGAGTGGGAGGGTGATCTTTTTGGACTGAACAATGACGTATAGAAAAAATATATGTTAAAAAGTTTAAACGTAACAAAAATCATGAAATTAAAAATGATATAATTGAGGTTTTATTTGGCTTGTTAAGACAAATACGACAACTGTTTTCTCTTGTCAAGCTATAATATATCCCAGGCATTGCAAGATTTACCTTCTACAAGTCTATTACAATTGTTGATGTCCCACCTGTCTACACCGTTGGAAAATCGATTTTCTAATTTACAAATAGTTCCACGCTATTGTAAATAGATCAATCGACACGCGTGCTTAATTTTCTATGCCCTAATTAATTTTTAGGATCCCAAGACTTTGTCGGCAGTAGAATAATAGCTAAACACACGTGTTCATCAGTACAGCACGGTGCTACAACCACACGGTGCTACAGCCACACGGTATTCAAGGTGCTACAACAACACGTTGCTACAGTCACACGGTTCTACAGCCACACGGTGCTACAGCCACACGGTGCTACAACCACACGGTGCTACAGCCACACGGTGCTACAGCCACACAGTGAGCAACACGGTGCTACAGCCACACGGTGCTACAGCCACACAGTGCTACATCCACACGGTGCTACAGCCACACGGTGCTACAGCCACACGGTGCTACAGCCACACGGTGCTACAATCAATGCGGATATAATTCTTACACATCTTGACACGTAAGTTTAGTATCGTGTCCCTTGTATGTGTGTGTGATCCTTCGTGTTTACATTCGTCAATACCCACTGTTGAAGACTTTTAAAATGCCGTATCTGCTCCATTTACCCGCCTCGAACAGACGTCTCAGCACTCAATAATATACAGCACAGGAATGTAACTCACCCCCCCCCCCCGTCACCACTGGCTCCTTTCAATAAATATTTTAAGACGACTCTTGTAACAAATAATAAAGGAAGATCTTGTTGTTCAATTTATAAGGACGGCCATCATAGATAAAAGTATAAGGATGACACCTTACAGAAGTACGACCCCTTACATTCATACTATATGGATGATCCTTTACATTCATACAATAAGGATGATCCCTTGTAACTAATACTGTCTTCGGAATATAACTATAAGCCCCAGAATGCGGACTTTATTTAGCCGGAAGTTATGTTGTTTTTTAATGAAGTTAAGTTTAAGAGTCGGTTTTTTTTCTAGGTTAACAAATCATTAAAAAATGATACTTTTCGGACCAAGGGCTAATATCATTGAACATATTATTTTAATGTAAAAATAGTGCCGTAAGTTTTTAGTTTTGAAATAACAAGAAAATAGTCATTTTTCTAGAAAACAAAAACTAGAAAAAACCTGAACGAGGTTTTAACTTGTTAGATATGACCCCACGAATCTCAGTCAACTTGATGCGTAGTTAGCTCCCCTGTCTCGTGAAACTTAGTCAGCGATATATCAAGGACCAGACGTAACCGAATCAAAGTGTGTGGCACATCAAACTTGAGCCGAGCCTAAGAAAGCGAATCTAGGCTACAGATGTGCTGCTTGTAGCTGTGACTGAAAAACTCGTGGTACCGTATCATACCAAAGTGGGATATCCCGCACGCAATAGTCACTTGAGATATAAATAGATCGTTATCGCAGTAAATATAATGGAGATTCCGCTCGAATCATTGTGACGTCATGTGACGCAGCGGGGTTTCCCGATTGGATAACGACAACACAGTGACACGGACATGTCAATCACGTGACTGATTAAAATCCCAACGGTGCGTGTTCAAACCGGCAACCCGGATGTCCACAGCAGACGATCCAATTTACCAGAAAAATCTGGATTTGTTTTCAGGCGTGTGAAAGTACAGCATAGGGGGAAGGAAATAAAACGCCTTTTTTTTTTGGGGTCACTTTGACATTTCTGAGTTCATTCAGCTGGAACGGGTACCGAGTACTAGTTCTAAGCAACAGAGATCCATGTCACATGGTTTTCTACAGGCACAAGTTAACCCTACTTTAACGAAAGTTCAACATAGTTTGAAATGGCTATCTTAATTATTTTAATTTTAATGGGGTAAAAAAACCCTATAAAAAGTATCAATTTGACATCGATAGAAATAGCTAGAGAAATAACTCCAGCCTGTCGCCAGCTTAATTTCTCGAATTTCGATTTTCTTTTTCTTCAGTTTATCGGAAAATTTATTCGGCGTCTCTGTTTCCTGTCTCTTGAAATGATACCCTGCCCCCCCTTCCCCCCCCCCCCCCCCCCCCATTTTCATGCTCTTGAAGGAAGTGAAAGGCCGACCACTGCTACAATTAGCAACAAGTTTCCACGAAAAAAAAATCATAATCTCAGGACATAGCCTTGACGTAAAAGCTTGATAAACAGCGATTTCCGCTAGATAATGGGGCGGTAGAAATACGTGGTGTGAAATGGCTGAAATTTCGACAGACGCATTGATAGACACATTGATAGACACATGGGAACACTCAAAATCTGACTCATGGGCAGACATATAGGCAGACATATAGGCAGACATATAGGCAGAAATATAGGCAGACACATAGGCAGATAAACAGGCAGACATATAGGCAGACAAACAGGTAGACATAAAAGTAGACACAGGTAGACCCACTATCAGACTCATGGGCAGACAAACAAGCAGACACATAGGCAGACATTGAAGCAAACAAACAGGCAGACCAGTATGCAGATACAAATGCAGACATATAAGCAGACATAAGGGCAGACTTACACTGGCAGACAAACAACATACCCAAAACACTTCTGAATACACAAGATTACAGACATACAACATACCCATAACACTTCTGAAGACACAGGATTACAACTTTGTGAATGACAGTAGTATGCGACGTGTACTTTTAGAGCAGAGGTTCTTAACCTGGGTTCGATCGAACCCTTAAGGGTTCAGTGAGTCAGTCTCAGGGGTTGGGAGGAGGTCAAGACACATTTACCACCCGATATATATAATTCACGATAGGATTTTGTCAGTGCCCATAGAACTATTAAAAAATGGTTCGGTGAATGCGCACATGAAACTGGTAGGGTGCGTAGCCTTCAAAATGGTTTTGAACCACTGTTTTAGAGAGTACTTGCGGCCATTTTATTTAATAATTATCCCTTAGTGTGTTAAGTCTTGATTGTTATTAAAGCATTCTTAGCCGGATTAAGATTATGATTAATCTTAATTCTTCTATGTAACCAGTTAAACCGGTATAGATTTTAATATGTCAGGGAAGTAAAAAGTGTAATCACACAAACTATCCCGGAATGACAAATACAACAGAGAGAATTAAGTTCTAAACTTCCTGTTACCAGTGGATTTATGACTGAGCTCCAGTAGAAGTACGAATATCCGGTCACTGTATCACCTTTCTAGCGTCTCACATATCAACTGTCTCACCTTGTATCCGTGTCACCTAATCACTGTCACGTGTACGAAGTTACTCTTTTTACCGTGTCACCAGTTCTTTTTGTCACAAATTCACTGTCATATCATCTGTTAATTGTCGCCTATTTACTGTATTACATAATTACTGTATCACCTTTTACTGAATCCACTATTTACTGTATCACATAATTACTGTATCACCTATTTACTGTGTCATCTAGTTACTGTATCACCTATCATCTACTGTATCACCAATTATTGTATCATCTACTTACTGTATCACCTATTTACTGTATCACCTATCTACTGTATCAGCTGTTTACTATATCGCCCAGTAACCGTGTCACCTATTTATACCGTCACCTAATTTTAGCCTAATCTCCATAACAATCCCCATAACCACCCAACCAAACTTTACCCCACTTTATACCATTGGTCCAATATTAGAACGTAAACAATGCCATCCGGTTCTTCTGGTGTTCCCCAAATAATCACAATAAAGTAAAACTTCCATCTAATAATAGTATCAGAAATAGGTCAGGGAAAGCCCTGCAATGCCGAAAGCTTGACGGAGACTTCCTTGTTTGTTCAGTGACGTCAATAAAATGTAAATGTACTTCCCTCATGTATCTTGTACTGTGAAAAAAAGGCTACATGTACAAGATATGTTACACATTTGGTTGATTTGTTATCAATTGGCCACCTTCCAGTTATAGTTTAATTAGGAACAGTCAGTGACTATGGGAAGCTTATATAAAGATGTAGATGTGTTGTAGGGTTGTGCATACATGAACTCAAATGTTTTTTTGTATGATAGGTGCGTGGGGGGGGGGGGGGGACTTGGCTACACTAGCAAAATAGATAAATACATATGGTAGCAGTATGGAGGTTAATGCAATTAGTAATTAGACATGTATTGTTGTTTTCTCACAAATTAAAGACATTACAGGTAAACTATCTTGACGTCATTATTGACGACCGCCATATACATGTTAAGACGTTCGACGCCACAATGCATCGATCCCTGTCTGTCCCTGTCAACTTGTCTTACGTCACTGATAGTAGTTTAGACACACACGTACACACACACACGCACGCACGCTCTCTCATACACACACACACACACGCACGCGCGCTCTCTCTCATCCACACACACACACACACACACAGATACCCAACATTTATGCTACTCTCCTCTGTAAGCTTAGGTAGCATCAAACAGGTGGCGTTCAAGAAAAATTTCAGATATTTTAACAATCGTACGCATTGCACATGTGATCATAAAAAATAAAAAAAAACATAACTATGTTTTTCTTTTGTTTGTGTCACTTTTGTAAAAATTGGATGTAGTTTTGTCTCTAATTTTAAATCAACAAAACGCATGTAAAATTTGAAAAAAAATGTTTGGTTTTCCGCGTCTCCCGATAGTAAGTGAACAAATAACAAAAAGTGGTTTTAATTATAAGCAAATACCAAACATGCTCGCTGAAGTATTGATTGTTTTAAAGAGAAATTTTATTTTTAACGCTGGAAGGCACGAAACATCGAAACAAACTTTTATAAAAACCACTCATCGAAATATTAACAGAAAATTATAGCACACAAATAATGGTTGTCTCAGTTTAATTACCAATCCAACTTTTGTTTGAAAATTGTCAAAAGTAAAAATAGTTTGTGATCGTCTTATTGTTTCGGGTAATATTGTCGCAAGGTTTGGGATAAAATTGTCATGTTTGGGATAATGTTGTTATAATGCTTGGGATAATGTTGGAACTCTTCTCTGTATGTTGTTGTATGATTGCAATGGTGGTGTGTTTGTCCGTAGGAATTTCTGATTTGACCTTTAAACTATTCTGATTTGACCTTCAAACTATTCTGATTTGACCTTCAAACTATTCTGATTCGACCTTCAAACTATTCTGTTTTGAACGTGAAGCCATTTTCCTTTGAACCTTTCTGCTTCATGCTTGGGTGCACAATCATCTGCAGCCCATTTAGGAAAGTTCCAGAACACAGAGATGACCGCTGTATCAGATGGGCACTGCACGTTGCCTTGTGCCAGAACCCTTGGAACTAGTACATGTTTGTGTAGGTTTAAGAAATGTTCTTGTACACGTCTTTAACATTTGTCATCATCATGAAATAGAATTCATCAGTTTCACTAAACTCGGCATATAAAGGGATAGTGTGGTAGTCGCCTTTGTTTCCTTAAAGTGAGTCAGGTAACCATCAGAGCTGGGTGGACTCATGTACGCCCTGCTGTACAAGATCCGAACTCGATACCTTCTTGGTATTAGTCAAGCGCTCTACCTTTCGACAACGGTATCCCTTCTTAACATTTTTAAAATACCTTAGATAAAGCTTTGTCAAAATGTCATCCTATGCACACTCTTCACCTAAACACACTCCCGTACTACCCAATAGCATATACGATAGAAAAAACGAATGTGTATAAAATAAATCCAAAATGTCCGATGAAATCTGACATAGGACTAAAAAATTGAACATACATTTTATAACACTCTTTTGAGACAAAGGTAACGAAAAATAAAAGGCGTTGTAAAAGTATTTTATATTTTAATGTTAAACTTAATAAAACTTGTCCTTGCAAATGATCCCATGCTAAAACTGCACCCCTCGTCTGACCTCGCGTCAGTAAATCTAAACACGTTTACCTACACTACCTGCATCAGCTCGTTAAAAACCACTTCAATCACGTGACGTATACCTGCACAACAACACCTTGACGCAACAGGTACATCACGTGACGTATACCTGTACAACAACACCTTGACGCAACAGGTACATCACGTGACGTATACCAGTACAACAACACCTTGACGCAACATCGCCGGCATAAACGTGCGTTCTTATCGCCTGTCTATGACTCCATGCATCAACCTTCGTCACGCTTGACCGAATTCCAGCAACAAAGGCTTCAAGGTGCATCCGGAAATGGGGCGTTAACAAAAACACAATGCAGCTTTCCACGTCACAACACACCAAACCAGTTCGCGTGAATTCCACGAATTTACTCCTCACAATAGACATGTCCTAAATCCTATTAGAGCCTAACACCCCTCCCAGTTTGCCTACGACGTATAATCCTGTGTGTGAGATCTACTAAAGATGTAAGTTTTTTTTTTTTTAAAGTTGATTTGATCAGCTTTTAAGGATTGGGCGTTGAGGTATATCGTGACCTCATACACTCAAGTATGTGACCCACAGGGCCCAGTCGGCTTCATGCGGTGACCCAGTTTAGAGAGAACGGTACTCATTTGTCTAATTACTTAGGCTGAAATTAGAACACAGAGGGGGTGAGAAAACTACGTGAAACAGTGGGTGGGTGGGATGGGGGGAGGGGACGATGTATTCACTGTATAATGTGTTTATTCATGCGTCATATACGCTGTTTTTGTGTGAATATGCGGGTAGCGAGTTTCATGAGTTGAATTAAGAGTTAAAACAGAATGGGAATATGGGATGGGGTCACGGACCAACGGAGTGTGGGAAAGGTGGGGGAGGGGCGGAGGTAGCGGAGTAACACACCAGGCGCTGAAATAGTTGAGGTAAAAGTCATCAGAGAGCGGTAACAAATGACTTCCTTTCGTCGTTTTGATGGCAGGGGCGGGGTGTTGTGTGGACAGCATTCCTGGTCATTGTCCGTCAGTTTGTGTCGTGTGTGTGTGTGTGTGTGTGTGTGTGTGAGAGGGTGTATTAAGTCAAGACGCTAATGAATTATTAACACGTGACTGCCTCGTTAGGACGTGGTTTTTAGACGATTGACCCAGTTTATTTAACATAATTAATCGTGTGGTCTTGATGGTAGATGGTCGTTATATAACAAAGGTTAAAGTGTTAAGTCTATGGCGGTTATTTAACACATGTTAAAGTGTTAAGTCTATGGCGGTTATTTAACACAGGTTAAAGTGTTAAATCTATTGCGGTTATATACCAGACGTTAAAATGTTAAGTCTATGGCGGTTATATAACACAGGTTAAAGTGTTAAGTCTATGGCGGTTATTTAACACAGGTTAAAGTGTTAAATCTATGGCGGTTATATAACACAGGTTAAAGTGTTAAATCTATGGCGGTTATTTAACACAGGTTAAAGTGTTAAATCTATGGCGGTTATATAACACAGGTTAAAGTGTTAAATCTATGGCGGTTATTTAACACAGGTTAAAGTGTTAAATCTATGGCGGTTATATAACACAGGTTAAAGTGTTAAGTCTATGGCGGTTATATACCACAGGTTAAAGTGTTAAGTCTATGGCGGTTATATAACAAAGGTTAAAGTGTAAAATCTATGGCGGTCAATGGACACAGTTTTTAGGGGAGGGGTATGAGGTACGAAAGTTACACGGCAAATACCTTTAGACAAGTGTCCATCACCCATTTAAGGTTAAGCGTAACAGTGATTAAAATACCTATGAGATAAACTTTGTATTAGTTGAAAATATGACATGAATGATTGTTGTTAGCTAACTAGCATCTATATAATTCATATATATGCCACATTCACCATTCTTTTAACTTTAATTAATTTTTATTGTGCCTTCAGAGAGTAGCTCTAATTATGAAGTAGATCAATATTTAAGATAATATAACTCTTTGGTATAAATTTCTTTATGTTGAAGTTTTTAAAATGCCTCTCCCAAGTCTTTCCACCCAACACCCTTATTTGACTGACGGATATTTAAAGCACCAGTTTTATTTAGCTGTTCATTATAGCTGACAAACGTTATTTAATGCCCCATTTGTCTAAATTTTAAATTAGCTTGTCCATTATAGCTAACAAACCACACACATCTAAACGACTTTGTCACGCCGAAGTTATGCCGGGTAAAATTTCCTTTAACTGACTTCTGTTTGATGCAGTCATGTCACTGAGGCCTTGAGTCAGCAGAAAATTACTGACTTAAGTCATGCAGAACACTGAACAATCGTGTACCTGTACCCTCAGTTGAAAGATCAAAGAACAACAATTGTTGATCAAACAGATGTAGCAATGTAGGTGTGTGCAATTATACTGTATGATTTCACTGAGAAAATATGTCTATTGTCCCGATTTTTGTTCAGAATTTGGTTTTAATGTTGGTAGATCACACATACTTTTACTTTGTTCGTCATCGGTTTGATGATTGTAATCTTTAGTTGTAGGGCACTCTGTGATGATGTAGTGGATAAAGTGTTGATGGTAGTTGGTGTGGGGCAGCTATTTGGCTGCAGTCAGCCATTTAGCTGCAGTCAGGGTAAAGATCAATGCATGAGATAATGTCTTTAGGAAAAGTATAAGGATAATGTTAATGAAATGCCCAATGATAATGAGATATTAAACAGCTTAAGGAAAATTTATTGTCAAAATTTGAGGCCAATGTAAAAAGGAAAAAAAATCTAAAGACAAAGAAAATAAACTAAATGACAAAGAGGAAGAGAAAAGGCCTTAAGACTATGAGAGGAGTGAAAGCCTAATGACTACAATAAGAGGGAAGGCCTAAGGACGACACGAAGAGGAAAGGCCTAGAACCACGAGAAGAGGAAAGGCCCAGAACCACGAGAAAATGGAAAGGCCTAGAACCACGAAAAGAGGAAAGGCCTAGAACTACGAGAAGAGGAAAGGCCTAGAACCACGAGAAGAGGAAAGGCCTAGAACCACGAGAAGAGGAAAGGCCTAGAATCACGAGAAGAGGGAAAGGCCTAGAACCACGAGAGGAGGAAAGGCCTAGAACCACGAGAAGATGAAAGGCCTAGAACCACGAGAAGATGAAAGGCCTAGAACCACGAGAAGAGGAAAGACTATAGATAATAACATGAGGAGAGGCCTATGTACAATGAGATGTGAGAAAGTCTAGGGGACAGTGAGGCCATGTAAGGCCTAATGAAAATGGAAAGAGGTAAGGCCTAAGGACCAAAACGAATGGCGAAGGCCTGTGGAATTTCAAGGTCGCATCTACCATAAGGGCTGAGTTCCGCGGCTGAGTCACCGTCTGGTCATAAATCAGAGCGTCACGCATGACCTGACGCGCTAACATGGTGCACCGTGCTGAAATATTTCATTCATGAGCGCCCGCCCCACCTTTCATCATTCAAGCCTTCCTTTCTCAGACTCGCAGGAGGTAGCACTTTCAGAACACATTTCTCATATTGTGACCCCATACATAGACCCATGTAGGGACTATAAAGGCAACTAAAAGCGGACAAAAAATAAAAGGATTGCTTTCCCGCTTTTGTATGACATTGACATTGACATTTTCTTTCATTTTGTTTCTTTCTGTTCCTATTATACCCTAGCATAGTCAGCTTTTAATTTTTCCCATATTTGGATTTTTATGTTGTAAAATATTTCCGGTTGATACATTTTACAGTACCAAGCTGTTTCAACAAGTCTTTACACTTTATCTTTTCATTAAATTATTTTTTTACAAGTTCCCTTCATTCAATTTTCTAATACCACGGCTTACAATTTTATGCGCTATGTTGAAAAAAGGCGTATTTGGCCATGTGTAAAAACGATTCGACTCTCCCTTTAACATAGAACTTACGTCCTAGCATTGAAGTTTTGTGGTCTCAGCTTTTCCCGACCCTCCCCTGCATGCTGCCACCAGCCAGGGGCGTGATCACGTGATACCCTCCTGTACCTGACTCATGCACGACGCCTGTGACCCATCCCACCCTCCCGCCCTCCGTGTAATTATCTTTTAATTAGCCAAACACCGACCAGACCGTCATTAGTAACCGACCACAAAACATTAATAATCCGCTTGGAATTTTTATAAATCCGTGTTATGCTTAAATAAGGAAAAGTTAAGAGAATGTGGTTTCTAAAGATTAACTCACATGAATTTCATAACATAATCGTTTATTTCCCTTATTTTTCTGTCGCTTTGCTAATGTAAGTGTGGTGAAAACAAGTTAAATTTTTTTTAACCCTTTAACGTTTTTTGAGGTACCGAACCCCACCCGTTTCAAATGCACATTCATCGAACCCACACTGATCGTAAAAAAAATCATTTGAGTCAGGTGTGTCTTGACCTCCGCCGAACCCCAGAGGCTGACTCGCCGAACCATCGGGGTTCGATTGAACCCACGTTATGAAACACTGCTTATAACATCAAGAAGATAAAACAAAGCACACTTTTGCTCTGCAGTAAAATGGTTGACGTCTCTTTAAACACCAACACTTCAAAGAAAGAAACGTTGTTTTATTTTTTTAAGTCAATTAAAAACTTTTAATAAAGGCTTTAGGCTTTTTTTGTTTACACGACTCTGATTATTTGAGCCACGGGTAATGTGAGTTACAGTTTGTAAAAATACATTTAAAACAATATACATATGAGTTAATTATTTCTTTGTTCTGATACATTTTATTTGAAAAATAAACCGGGAGTGATCTCCCCTAAACTTTCTCGAATATTCTTATATAAAATAACAGGGGATGGGAACTCGGGATATAGATATGATTTTTGATCCATTTTAAATACTTAAAGTTTTTAAAATAGAATAAAATCTCTTAGACAAAATAATTGCACATCAAGTGAACGCCAAATAAAAAAGTGCATAATAGTGCGCAATATTATTAGTACTTTAAAAATGTACATTAGTTTTTGAGAAATCAGAAGTAGCGTAAATTACTACTTCCGGTCAACGGAAATTACTCAAAATTTAACAGAAGGTAGAGAATTAGACCTTTTACTTACATATGAAATTTCATTTATCTATCTGAAATAGTACTCAAGTTATAGGCTTTTGAAAAATTCAATGTAGGAAAAGTGCAACTTCCGGTTATCGGAAATCGCTCAAAAGTTGATACGGATCTACGATTTTGATAAAATACTTATATATAAAATTTCATCAACCTAGCTGTAACGGTACTCAAGTAATCGTGTTTACACACACAGACACAGACAGACAGACAGACACACAGACATACGGACGAGATTGCAAAATTATGTTTTTCCGTATCAGTGTGGTGTAAAACGTCGAGATTTGTAAAAATCTCGATTTTTTTTTGGCACGATTACAATACTTTCTCTATACTTCGTATATACGAGAAAGTAAAAAAAATGAAACATAATTTAGTGTTCATATCTTTAAAGTATCTAACATCAATTTAAAAGGTTTCTCAACATTTCATAAATTGATGTGATCGAGAGATGGTTAAACAGAAATATACAGGGTTTGAATCCCGCCTGGAATCTTAATGAGACTAGTTACGTCGTTTAATAAGTCGGTAAAACAACCGATGTTGAATATGACACAGCAACTACCAACGTTCACTTTAATGGGGATAAGCTTGTGAGCAACGGGTACTCTGTCTGCACGATGTTAGCCTACGAAAGTCTGATACAAGGATATAGACCCTATGATGTACAAAATGACTGCGCGACAGGTTCAAAACTATTGCGCGGCCGCGCAGCCGCGGAGCTTATAGGGTATATAGGCAACAACATATTGAAAAAATGTAATGGATGAGCCATCACATTATTTCCCCTTGTATATCTATGTTTTTATAGCCCCCACGAGTTGATTTTAAAATTAATTTGATGAGTGACGACTTAATGAGGGCTGAAAAGTTGACTTAGTGTACCATAGCACCTGGACCAACAGTAACCCGGCTGTCTGTCAAATAGACCTAGATACTGACGGTCAAGTCTATAATCTCTTGCAAGTCCCGGTGTTTCTCATTAAGGCCTAGTCTACTTGTATGTAGTGATGTACCCATATCAGCTTAGCTTAGTAAAGTACTGTCCCTTGCCTAGCTATTTATTGTCCAAAGATGAACATTTCATTATATTTGAGGAAGATATGTCCCTACAGTTTCAAGCGCGCTTGTTTTATAATTTGTTTCCGGAGCCTGTGGGTGGTGTTTACATCATTATATGGCAACAAACAACCCGTGGTTGAATTCAAGAACGTTTACAGTAGTATACAAGTAAGCTTATTTTAGGACATTTACAGAATCATTGGAATCCATCTTTTTTATAAGGACATTTACAGTATGTATTATTGTAAGCATCTAATTTTAAAGCATTTACAGTACGTATTATTGTAAGCATCTAATTTTAAAGCGTCTACCGTACGCCCAACACTAAGCCAACGTAGAGCACAATGTATGGCGTAGATGGTGGGGTAAGTTGTACAGACGGCAATTAAAAAATCAATCGAACTCATCGATCGGGTGTACCGGCTGTACGGGACGTTTCCCCGGTCTTTGTTTCTGACTCCCCGCTCATTTCTTTATCTCTGGATCATATTATAGATCAGCCTGCAACTACCCCTCCCCTCCCGTTCTCACCATTCTTTTTTTTTCTTAATTAAGTGAATTAGGTTAAAGATATTTTTTTTTTAAATCGAAGATACTAAATTAAATTAATACAGGTTTGTTAAAAGATTTTAAGTTAAAGTTTTGAATACTTAACGCTTGACTAACTATGAAAAGGTTTTGGTTAGCTGTTGGGTTACGTATCAGAAAGATAATGTGGTTGGGTATTAGGTTATAGGTCTATTGGCTGACGATATAGTGAAATACTTAGGTCATATATTCTCTAGCCTGGATATACGACTATTGTATGCGAGATATCTTAGATATTATCTTAGATTATGCTAGTCTACGATGGATGGATATTTAGATCATAAATATGCTAGCCTAGGATATAGAGATATTAGATTATAACTAAGCTAACCTTGTATATAGAGAGATTAGTTTATAACTATGCAAACCTAGGATATAGAGAGATTAAATTATATCTGTGCTAGCCTAGGATATAGAGAGATTAGTTTATAACTATGCTAGCCTAGGATATAGAGAGATTAGTTTATAACTATGCTAGCCTAGGATAGAGGGATTAAATTATAACTGTGCTAACCTAGAATAGAGGGATGTTACCTTGTACTAAAGAGTCAATCAGTTAATTATTCACCATCAGCGAGCGTCGACAAACATGTTTTATTGTGACTCCCGGATCACGAAACCAGTCGAGCGTGGCGTGGCCAGTGAGGCGTGACGGTACCAGAGGGGTCAAGGCTTTCTCACAGCCGCCCTCTGGAATTAGCGCCCCATTATTCAGTAATACAATAAAGTGTGAATGATGGATTTAAAGACAAAACCGACAGAGGGTGGGGGTAGGAGGGGGGGGGGGTAGCGACGGACTAATCAGAGCTTTAATGCCGGTACGGCTACTCAACTCCACAGACCGGAAGTGGCCAGGTTGACCGCGGCGTGGCCAGAGTTAGTCACCAATGCTAATGGCCCGTCATGACAGGGCCGCCTGTATGAATGGCCGAACCACGGTCGGCTTTGATCCGGTGCTTTAGTCATTCATGGGCGTTAATCATGATTGTTATTGACGGGGATAGAAAGACTTAATTTATTTGTTTATAGCGTTATCGCCCCTCAAGGGGTCCAGTGTACGGCGTGAGTGTACGTTATTTAGACATTCGTTCACATGCGTCATTGACAGATAACATTCATAGTGACGTATTGGATCTGTCAAGATCAGTTAAGTTACAAATCATGAATAGATCTTGGACGAACATCAAATCTATGTGTGTCCATTCGGATGCTTTGGTTAAGATTTATCAAGGAAGGAGTAGGTATTATATAAATCGGACGGTCTATTATCAAGATGTTAAAATTCAAGATGTGTAGCTCAAGGTATTTAAGTCAAGATAAGTCAAGATATCTAAGTCGAGGTGTATGAGTTAAGATGTTTAATGATGACTAAGTTAGGATGTCTATACAATATGCCTAATGCTAGATGTCAAAGTCAAGATGTCTAAGTCTAAATGTCTAAGTCAAGATGTCTAAGTCTAAATGTCTAAGTCAAGATACCTAGGTCAGAATATTTAGATCAAGTTGCACCTACATCCAGAAAGCACTACTCATGGTGCGTATTCAGACCTGGAGGTGTGGCTGACCAACCGCCCATCTCCCCCCCCCCACCCCACCGGCCCGTCCATCTCCCCCACCCCACCGGCCCGTCCGTCTGTCCACCCCACCCGACCTAAGATAGACGGACTACAATCTTTCCCAAAGGTCAGCTGGCGTGTGGCTGTATGGCCAAGATGCTGGGTGACTCATCAAGTCCCGTACACAACTAATTATCTAATCAACACCACCAATGTCAGGGTAGTTAGTCACGTGACAGCATGTGTCAGACACTGTCAGCTGTACTATACACGGCTGTTTTAACATCCCAACATTTGCACCACTGTTATATAACATCACATCATTATACACCGCTGTTTTATATCAAAGATGATTGTTGGCTTTAATAATTCAGTCTGTGTATTATTTTCTCATTTTGTACATTCGTTCAGTCAATTATGATCCACATTTGTTTAAGTTCTAAACTTTTGGTCTACTTTTGGTTCAGTTTTGGTCCAGTTATGATGCAGTTATCGTTCCAGATTTGGTGTCGTTTTGGTCAAGATTTGGTCTAGTTTTGATCCAGTTTTGGTCTAGTTTTGGTCTAGTTTTTGTCCAGATTCGGTCCATATTTGGTCCATATTTGGTCTAATTTTGGCCCAGGTGCTCAGAGTTGCACCATTTTTTGGTCGACTCTTGGATCTCACTGGTCCCACCAGTTATAGCGAGACCCCCCCCCCCCCCCCCCGTTTTGTTGAGATGTTAACATTATTATGCCATTAATTTTTTTTAAAAGTTTTAGAAGCGCGATCAGCTTTCACGTCTAAACAGTTGGGGGTGCGGACACGATATGAAGGGGGTGGGGGCGTGGGGCGGCGGAGTGAAGTCACAGAACACCAGAGCTGGCAGTTAACAGGGTGGAGCGCCTTTGTTGTTGGGGGGCGCCTGTCAAATCACTGACACTGGATAGCTCCAGGGTGTGTGTATGGGGGAGAGGGGGTGGTGGTTGGAGGGGGGGGGTCTACGTGGGATGGGGGTTTCTGTGAGGAAAAAAACCCGGACACCGGTTGCCGTCCCGACTCTTAGATCACCACACACTGCTCGGCGTGAGAGACGTCAAAGTTCTGTTTCCGTTTCCGGCGCGCCCACCATCTGGCGTGTTTCTGTACGAGAGTTATCAGCCCCTGGCTTATCAGTTCCACGAGCGGCCAGATTTCTCACCGTCGTACTAACGGGCAACAGCTCTATCGGTCAGCTAAAAGTCACGTGATGCGTGCGGACTATTGTGACGTCAGCTTGGAGGAAACAGAAAGGAAGCGGAAGTTGGGATAGAGGAAGGAAAAGATCCATAGAATCAATTCATGGGATTTCATATAGGATTGTGCACAGCGGAACTTAGCTTGATCAAATAATGCAGTGATCTTTTAAAAAGTAATGTGGAGAGAGAGAGAGAGAGAGAGAGAGAGAGAGAGAGAGAGAGAGAGAGAGAGAGAGAGAGAGAGAGAGAGAGAGAGAGATTCAGATACGGACAGCGGTTTTAAAACAGAATTCCCTAATAAAGCGTCCCACAAAACGAACAACATACGACAATATGCCAACTACAAATTTCGAGAACTACTCACTGCATTACCCCACCCAATAAACAGTACACACAAGGCAGGTATATTTAGGCGCTAGGGAGGGAGCACGTAACTTCGCCGACTATAGAAACAGTTGTATAACATTTTGAATGAACCGAATACATCTCAAATGTAAAACTGTCTGGCCGAAGCGAACCTTTTCACTAGAATAGCGAACCATCAAACTTAAGGAAAACGAACCCTCCCATAAGGAATGTGAACCCTTCCATAATAAAAACGAACCCTGCTATAAATGAAGCTGACCCTCCCTAAAGAGAGATATGAAATGAGTTGTGGCATGAGTCACTGCTTGTTTAAAAAACCCACTTGAAATGGCCAAGATGCTGTGTAGTAATACATTTGGTTGTGGGATGTACTGTTGCTTCATTGGGACACTGGAAATGGACGCCGAAGGTGACATTAGTTTTTTTTTTTTTGGGGGGGGGGGGGGGGGGGGGGGGGGGGGAAAGGGGGCTTCGGAAATCTCATTAGATTTTAATTAAAATCAAACTACGGCTGATGCTGAGCTGGTAAACTGCTGGTTAAGAGCTAAGTGTTGTCCACACAGCCGGAAACCAATAAACATCACAGGGCTTGTCGTCATGGCTAGGGTGAGCAATAAACGGGTCGAGATTTTCTCACGTGGGCATCGAATGATGTAGCCTGACATAGAGGTACAAAATTTGGTACAATTAAGGTACAAAAGTTGGTACAATTAAGGTACCAAATTTAGCTCAATAAAGGTACAATATTTAGCCAAATAAAGGTACAATATTTAGTCCAATAAATATAAAAATTTTAGTCCACTAGACGTACAAAGTTTAGTCATATGTACCATGACGACAAAAAGATACAACATTTAGTCATGTATGCTATGATTACCAATAAAGGTACAATATTTAGTCCAATAAAGGTAATAGTCCAATAAAGGTGCAAATATTTCTCACGTGGCAAGAGACGACCAATAAACTTGCCCGGTTTAAAACCAAAGCAAATCTGGTCACGTGAGTAGAGGATGTCGTAAACCTTGATGACGTCATAAAATAAACCTCCAGGTTCCGGTTTATTTTTCCACCGATACCCTGAGTTCCGCACGTTGTGCAGACCAAACAATCTTGGTAATCTCCGTTCCCTGCAGCACCCACCGCCTGACCCCACCCCTTGACCCCACCCCCTGACCCTTTACCGAGTTGGTCGTAGCAAAAACCGGACCCAGCACAACAGCTAAACAAAGATCTAACCGGCAATCACGGCCTTCATACGTAACCGCGAACCAGCGGTTCCCACGGAAGTGGTTATTGTGTCGGCTGTCATCCTTCCACACGGCACGCAAACACCGGCTTAACCGGCAATTGCCGGCCACGATATGATCACCTGAAAAATATAAAAAAAAAATAAAAACCCCACCAGTACTTGACAATTTCACACAATAGTGGCCGGAGTTGAAATATGGCCATGTGGCCAGATTTATTGAAATACGTCAAACTCATGTTTATTGCCGGGAAGTCGTGTTGACGGTCGTGTACGGCCCTGATTACACCTGACCGGCCCAATCACCAGATCAATAACATTCATCGACCTCATGCAGATTGATTTCAACATTAAAACATGTTTCTAAATAAATTTACATTTGTCACACGGCCTCAAAGTAGTAGTTATAATAAAAATAGATTATTAAAAAAATATTTATTATTGTTATAAAATAATAATAATAATAATAATAATAATAATAACAATAATAATAATAATAATAATAATAATAATAATAATAACAACAACAATAATAACAACAACAATAATAATAATAATAATAATAATAGTAATAATAATAATAGTAATAGTAATTAGTACTATTATTACTATTATTATTATTACTAATATGTTATTGATATATTGCAATCAAAAGGATAATCTATAATAAATTTAAATAATATTAAATTAGGTTAATACTAATACTAACGGTTAACATTAAAAACATTACTAATTAGAAAATATGTTTTCTTATAATTATTTTATAGTGTTCTTTAACATTCTTTATTTAAATTATTTTTAAACAATTAACAAATAATTAGCATAAGACGCGTGTTCTCTAGTTTAAAGGCTGATCAAACAATAATTTAAATTTATCAGCATGATTCACAGAACGACACAAGTGCCGTGCCAATACCCAGTCTAAAGGGAAATAACCCGTACGTCTGACTGTGACAAACACAAAGCCGCACAGCATAACTTAATGACCTGTAAACAACCTCGTTAAACCTCTCATTAATTATTCAACAATTAGTGATGGTGATTTTCGTCCATTGACCGAATTCAATGAATCGGCGTGTTTGTTTAATGTACAACCAAATGACACAACCCGCTATGTTCCATTGTGTGTCTACAGGCACCATTGTTCCCTGTATGTTCCCTGTACGTTATTTGTATGTTCCCTGTATGTTCCCTGTACGTTATTTGTATGTTCCCTGTATGTTCCATATTGTTTCTACAGGTCGGTCAACAAGGTTCCCTCGATGTTAAATGGTGTCACACCAGGCACGAATGTTCTCTGTATGTTCACTGTATGTTCCCCGTATGTTCCCAGCATGTTCCCCGTATGTTCACTGTATGTTCCGTAGTGGCGCAAACCTACAGAGTCCCATATTTAAATAAAAATCAAAGTATCTTTCGAAACTTTTTGTCCATGAAGTAGAGTTCCCCTGCTTCTGTGACCTCGGTATATGAAGGGATAGTGTGGTCAGCACACTTCTCAGCCGCCAATACGTTCCCTAAAGTGAACCAGGTAACCAAAACTTAGGGACGTCGTACGGACTTGGACCCGGGATCCGAACTCAAAACTTTTGGGTTTGTAATTGAACGCTGTACCAGTCGACCACATCGTCTCTTTCATACTTAAATATCCTTGTACAAATAGTTCCACAATTTATTATCTACACAAGTTTTTACTCTAGAGAAGGGCGGCTCTACTACGTTAACGTTCACATATGGAAGTCTAACCATAAACAAGCTGCTAGGATTTTGAATGTTGGAACTCTAGGGAGTCTCCATGTATCGTGCTTTAATTCTTTGTGTTGGGTATCGCGATAGTAAGCATTAATTCTTTGTCTTATATTTGGATGAAACATAACTTGATGATTTAGATTACACGGATGTTGATATAATTTTGATTACTTAACTTTAGCTCATTAAACTATCCCAGCGGTTGAAGGTTTCTGAAGTCTCCTAATTCATTGTCGCCTTTTAGTTGTCGCTAAGGTCGTATGGTTGTTTTACCCACAGCAGGGGCGGAACTGCCATGCCGCCAGACTCACGCAAGGGGGGACACAATTCCGACCAAAAACAATGCATTTTTTCTTTTCATAAACAATGTTTTTCGTGCACCTTGATAGTGGTTTGGTAAAAAAAAAACTGGTCTACTATAGCAGTGATTGTTCTACAGTAGCTAACACACACTGTTGCGCAGAAAAATATTTTAAAATCTACAAGATCTGTAGTTTGAAAGATAGACAAACGTTCACAATACTTCCATGACTTACTGCCCTTCTTTAAAATATGAGTTACCATAAAACTCATTTAAATAGTTTTGTACTATGTAAATTAAAAAGCAATTGTTTCTCTCAATTGTTATTTAAATAAAACATACTAAAGAATCGTATAGCTATAAAAATAAATGTATTCAAAATTAATAATATAAATTTAAAAAATCAAAAATATAAACATAACGCGAGAAACCAGTGCAGAAATCAAGCTTACGAGTTTATATACTTTTGACCGCATGTACAAGTGATACTCGCTGTTTGTCTGCAGTAATTGCTTATGTAGTCTAATGATATTGTAATGTTTAGAATCATGCATTTTCCAATTGCATTGACTGAGGAAGAAGAAATCCTGAAACAAACACTTGCAAGGCTTAAGAAAAAGAAAAAACAACTGCAATCCTTGAAATCTGCTGCAAATTCTCAAGAGAAAGAAACTACCCTGAACAA
Source organism: Physella acuta (assembly GCF_028476545.2). Lineage (NCBI taxonomy): Eukaryota > Metazoa > Mollusca > Gastropoda > Physidae > Physella > Physella acuta. Next base: position 195,873 of record NW_026732050.1, read on the forward strand.
ATCTGCTAGCAAACCTGTACCCGCAACATCCATTGATGCAGCTGATAAAGCAACAGAGCAAGCCAAAAAATTAGTCCAATCAGGGGCTATCAAAGTCCAAAGTCAAAAAGAAAAGTTTGGATTTAAACGTTCAAAAAATTTTGAGAAGAAAAAAGATAATGATAAGCCCACTGGTCTTGTCACTTTTCACCCTTTCAATTCCTTTAGCGCAGATGAAGAAGTTGACAAGCCACAGCCACCCAAAAGGTTCAAGAGCCTCAATGACAGTTTTGTGTCTGGAGGATACTCTGGCAGAAACCACGATAGCCCAAAACGAGATCCGCCAGAGGCGCCAAAGAAGGGAAACACTGTCTACGTTGATGGGATCGGCATCACAGAGGAGATGATCAGAAAATCTTTTTTCACACTATGGAAATATTATCAACATCAACATGGAGCTAGAGAAACACAATGCTTTTGTGACTTTTGAGAAAATGGAGGCAGCAGAACAAGCGATTGCCAATACTGCTGGCAGTATGATAAACAACATACAACTGAGAGTCCAAATGGCCAGAAGACAGCCTTCAATAGAGTCTCTGGTTGAAGGTTCCTCGCAGTCATCGTGGGGTAGCATTGCTGCCAGTAGTTCACAAAAAGGTACCAACCACAAAGACACAAGGCAAATGATTAACTATGAGAATGATATCTTCTGAATAATTCCAATCATGCCCTGCTCAGTATTCATCAGCCTACAGACCTTTAAATGATGACAACGTTTTACTGAAAAATTGAACCTGAAAGACAGTTTTCTCCCTTGATGAAAACGAATTGTAGTTATTGTAAATAAACATTTAAAAAAAAATATTGTAATGTTTAATTTTTTAATTTTTTAAATTTTTCATTTTTTTTTATATTTAGACGTTTTGTATTAGATCTATGTATAAGTAAACCATCTTAAATGAATGAAAGCAGGCTACAAGTAAGAAAGAAATATTACTATTGTAAATCTGTATCAGTACTCACAAGCCGATGATGAAAACTGTAATACTAAAGCGAACATGTAAATTACATGTCTGAGGCGAAAAAAAATGATATTGAAATGTAAAATGTGATCTAAAAAAAAACAACCTAGGCCTACCACCTGAATCTCAAACTATGATATTATTTTTTAAAAAAACCTAAACAAGATGGCTGCTAAAGTGAATGAGCCTGGTTGTATCTGATGAAAACATCGTTATTTTTTTATTACTTTCTCGTATATACGAAGTATAGAGAAAGTCTTGTAATCGTGCAAAAAAAATCGAGATTTTTAAAAATCTCGACGTTTTACACTTCACTGATAGGGAAAAACATAATTTTGCAATCTTCTCCGTATGTCTGTGTGTCTGTCTGTGTGTCTGTCTGTCTGTCCGTGTGTAAACACGATAACTTGAGTGCCGTTACAGCTAGGTTGATGAAATTTCATATATAAGTATTTTATCAAAATCGTAGATCCTGATCAACTTTTGAGCGACTTCCGATAACCGGACACTGGTATATATAAATTATATTTCGTTTTGGGGGTAGGGGAGAGGGGGTTGCCTGAAAGAAACACTGCATGTGAATGATACGGTTGGCACTGACAGGGTGTTCATATCTTGGTGTCTAGTAGATGACCTAGTACATTGATGTCATGTCTAGTGTGGTGATATACCAGTAGTATATATATATATATATATATATATATATATATATATATATATATATATATATATATATATATATATATATATATATATATATATATATATATATATATATATATATATATATATATAGGGAGGCCCAGAAAATGTTTTTGCGGGGGAGCCTTTTTTTCTAGTTCCGCCACTGACCCACAGCCGCCACTGTTGTTGGTCTGCTAGTTTTGAGCTAGGTCTTACAACTTTTAAGTTCGGTTTTGGATACAACTCGAATAACAAACACTTCTACGACTTAGATAAGCAATGGAAGCTTTAAATTAATGTTTACAAAAATAATCCGCTTGTATTTCAAGATATTTTTTTGTACAACGTCCACCATATTTGACGGATATGACCTCGGCGGAGTCAGAGATGAAAACACATCTCGCGAGTTCAGAGGTCACCGCCAGCCACACGATGAAATAATGTGCAAAGATTTATCATGATTCACACCGGAAGCTCCAGTGACACCTCTGGTCATGCGCATGAGATAGATTAAGCCTACAGCCTCGTTTGGGGAAGGAAAAAAAAGTTTAAAAAAAAAGAGGTTGCAGTTTAATCTTTTTTTTTCTGGAAACACGTGTTTCTTTTCAGATTAGAGCGAGCAGTTTCAGTGTTAGAGTGAGTAAGTTTGGTGTGTGTAGTGTTAGAGTGAGTAAGTTTGGTGTGGGTAGTGTTAGAGTGAGTAAGTTTGGTGTAAGTAAGGACGTGTGCGTTCACCCACAGATCTGCGTAAAGTTCTCCGTTGTTAATTTCTGCAAAAAATGACATTTTTAAAAATCTGCAATCCACACTACACTAACTGCGAACCAGCATCTCAGTATATACTAACCACCACAATCTGTAACCTGCAAACTACAACTACAAACAATTTTAAGTTTACAAAACAAAACAAAAATCAAATAAAAATAATTATTCCATTTTACATTAGCACCTAATCCTAGCACGATTTTAAAGTACCCTCTAATCCTCTTCCCATGTATTTAAAATGCCAGTCTTATAAAGACACTGTGTCCATTTGTAGAAAACTTGGTAAGGATTAAAATCCCTAATACAAAATGATGTTTCTATTATTTCGAATTACGCGCATCTAGTTTAGAATGCTGTGAGCTAGCGAGCCATATACGTAAGATTGAGACGTCTATGTGTGCACAATAAACCCACAATAATCCCGGCTAAACCCACAACAATCCCGGCTAAACCTGCAACACTTTGTCTAAACCTGTACACAGTTAGTTGAAGCCAGAGACTCAACGCCAATTCAACAATACCAAATCTACAATTTAATGAGCTTTATATAAGTTTCTATACATTATTTTTATCGATTTGATCAAATACCCCCCCCCCCCCCCCCCGACTCCAACACCATGACCTCAAAACGTCTTTTAGCCCTCGACCCCTTTTGTTAACCCCCTTTTCTTAACTGCCGATTCCCACATCCCACATCCCACATCCCACCCCCCTTTCTGCCGCCTCCCTCCCCCTCTTTCTGCCACCTCCCTCCATCTATTGTCCTCCCCCCACGCCAGCCCCCACACAACATGCTTTAGATGTCGTTACCTCGTCGTTTCCACTCACTCCATCACATCACGTCCTACATCGCTCGTCACCCACAATCCCCTCCACCCACAATCCCCCTCCATCCACAATCCCCTCCACCCACAATCCCCTCCACCCACAATCCCCTCCACCCACAATCCCCTCCACCCACAATCCCCTCCACCCACAATCCCCTCCACCCACCCACAATCCCCTCCACCCACAATCCCCCTCCACCCACAATCCCCTCCACCCACAATCCCCTCCACCCACCCACAATCCCCTCCACCCACAATCCCCTACACCCACAATCCCCTCCACCCACAATCCCCTACACCCACAATTACCCTCCACCCACAATCCCCTCCACCCACAACCCCCCTCCAACCACAATCCCCCTCCACCCACAATCCCCCTCGGTTAGTATTGACGGAAGTGGGCCAGCGAGTAGCGGCGGGGATGAATGGCACCCAGCACTGGGCCCTCTATTCACAAGACGGCAGGAGATGTGGTAACTGGTTACAGGGGAGGGAAACACGCACACCAAGGACCCATTAGGCTGGTTAATTAAGTCCAGGTCACTAATTATACATTTGAAACTAATTGACTTATTTTAGTGACACATCTACGGTTTAGTTAATGAACCCGAATTAATACTTCTTAAATACAATCAATTACAGGAGTTTATAAATCAGTATGTCAGTTATCTTTAAATAGATAAATAAACAGATCTATCAATAGAAAAGTATCACGGTATGAAATCTACACCTGACTGAGCTACTAACATTTCTTGTAAAACATACATTACAACTTAGTAGTAACATACAAGTGCATTTTTTTAAATCAATAAAAAATAAAAACACCGACAAAAGCACCACCATAATAAAACCACATCAACAACAGCACGTAACAGGAACACACCAATTAAAAACGCTAACCAAATGGATATACTAAATGGCCCACTTTAAATTTTGTTCCATTGTACAGATGAAGTAGAGTTTATGTTTCCTGAAGGGATGATATGGTCAACATTATGCCCTGCAGCCTATACTTTCCCCAACGTAAGTCAGGTACCAATCACAGCTGGGTGGACTCAGGGACGTCAGTCTTTTTTCCGAAACGGGATCCGAACTCGAGACCTTTTTGCTAACAGACAAACGTCGTCCCATAGCCGCCCCCTGACACCGCCCCCTACCCCCCCCCCCCCCCCCGACTAAGTTTGTCTGCACTGGCTTTTCATGTGTCCTTAAGGCGGATGTCATCTTTAAAGACTAAAACGTGTCGTATATAGCTATCAGACAAACCAATCTCTCTCATACAATCTTACCCAATCTCTGTGAAATAATCTTACCCAATCTTTCTACACGGTCCATGATTTCTAGCTGTCCTTATCGTCACTTTTCGCTCAGCAACCCACAGATATCAATCCAACTCTCAAACTCCTTGTTACGTAAATATTTTTTATCCGTCCAAGTTTCGAATGACGTAATGGTTAATTAACGAGCAATTATGTATCTCGCGCCTTACACAACAACCAGTCAGGGTTTGTGATCCGAACGATACGTTTTTTGACCGTTTGCTCCAGTAATAACACGAAAGAAATTGATCCTACGCCGGAAACAGGCTATCAATTTTAAACCACGACAATTATTATTATTTTTATTTTTTGCTTTAAGGAAAAAAATAACTTTCCAGCTTTATAATTTTCTATATTTTTAAGCCTTCCTAAGAAATCGATAACTTTTATTGCCTGTGATGTAAAGATAACAATTTGTTATTGGGCTGTAAACAACAAGAATTCACGCCTCTAAAATACTGGTGTATTGTAAGGCCCAACAATCGCTGCTACAGTTAGTGTTTTACTTTAGTTGGAAGACAGCTATCTCTAAGCTTATGTAGATAGTGTTTCAGTCTTTTTTTAAACTTTGAAACTTTCTGGGGGGGGGGGGGGTGGACTAAATTTTCCAATTTTCCGGGGTGGGTGGAGGCGGACACTGGTAAAATTATATATTTTCTATATAAACTATAATCCGTTTTGGGGGTGGGGGGGGGGGGTTGCCTGAAAGAAACACTGCATGTGAATGATATGGTTGGCACTAATAAGGTCTTCATATCTTGGTGTCTAGTAGATGACCTAGTACGTTGATGTCTAGTGTGGTGATGTCTAGTACAATCATGTTGATGTCTAGTGATATCTAGTGTGTTGATGTCTACAGCGGTGTTGTCTGGTACGTTGATTACTTGTGCGTTGATGTCAGGCTTCTATTCTTACAACTAGGAATCTTAATCTTAATCCATAACACATTTACAAAATTCCTCGGCTTTTTACTTTTAAGGCATGACAAGAAATAATTTAATACCAGTTCTCTTTTAAGGACAATTTAATACGACTTGGGTTCCGTACAAAATCAAATTTATTATCAATTCTATTTAATAAAGATCTATGTGCGCTCGCTGTAAATTTTATCCCCATTTAAAAGGAGGCTTCAATCAGCACGTCGATGGTAAAAACATCTCCAATAAAAACTCAATGGAAGCAAGGGATTAGTTTCCGCAATATCTTCCAACCCGCGATTAGACTGCAGCAATAATCTCTAAACAAATAAAGATAAAATGACTCCTTTGAGACACCATACTTTCCCCCAACTCTCGCTAAAGAAAGATTCCATTGCTATCAATTTTCTATTAGTCATCAATGCTGGAGGGGGGGGGCTCTTAAGATAACGAGGGAAGACACGTCTGCTTAGCACATCTCATCAGTGGGCCAATCGACCCTCGCCGCTGGACCCTCATTGCCAGGATTTTGGACAAACTCTGCTGTCTTTTGGTGCCGATTTGCCCTGCCAGGGGAGAGAATGTTGTTTGATCATGTTCTTAAGAGTCTTTTTGGTATAGAAATAAAAAAATCGTTTCCCCCTTATTTGAGAAGGATTTTTTTTTATGTTAGCACTGAATTAAAACTAAACTGTAAATAAATTTGTCTTTGAACTTAGAATTTTTGGTCTGAAATGGTGTTCAAATCTATCGAACTATTTTTGGTTCAATGCTACAGGCTCCTGCCATGATTTGGGTCATTTTTTATAGGTCATCTTTTGTGTGTCGTCTTTTGTGGGTCATCTTTTATGTGTCATCTTTATGGGTCACCTTTTATAGGTCACCTTTTATAGGTCATCTTTGTGGATCATCTTTTATGTGTCATCTTTTATGGGTCATCTTTTATTGGTCATCTTTTGTATGTCGTCTTTTATAGGTAATCTTTTATGGTTCATCGTTTGTGGGTCACCTTTTATGGGTCATCTTTATGTGTCAACTTTTATGGGTCATCTTTGTGTGTCATATTTTATAGATTGTCTACTACGGGTCGTCATTTCTTAAAAAAAATGTTATTACATTTAAATTCGATCGCAAATGCATTATGTTATTTAATGGATACTCGTGTGTACATTTTAATACTGTATGTGACATTAGACACTATAAAAAAAACAGTCGGTAAAAACTGTAATGTAGATGGCGCTTTCAGAAATATCAGGGCAGATGAAGTAGAAGTCCTCTGAGTTGTGTTTTTTTTTTTTAAATCTATGCGTGCCTAGTGATTGCTTAGTGAAAATGGAAGTCGCTAACTTGAAAACAGAACTTTAAACAATTAGGTAAGTATTTGTTCGCTCTATCCCTTGCCATACCAGCATACTCACAGTGGACCATTTCCATGGTAACCACACAAGATGGAGTGTCAGAAACCCAGTTTGTTTTGTTGTTGTGACGCCATCTTTAGTGGCTCTCTTGTCTCTAGCTAGTGGTGATCCTAACTAAATTTTACACAACTTAACCGGCTAAACGGGTTAATTGCTCCACATGATCACGTGACAATTTCACGGCTAAATGGGTTAACTACCCCACATAATGACGTGACATAATCGCGAATCGTGGGGAATCCCCTGAAGTTTACGCTTTTAATTGTCATGATCGTCTAGTAAATTAAGCAATGTTTGATAATATGTACCGTGTAGAGACCAGATAAAACCAATTTGTTTTGGCTGTTGTTGTTTTTTCCAAGTTTACTTAGGTACCAATACAATTATTAAAACCAACAAACGCATTGGATTTGTAGGGGTCGGCATGGTCGAGTCGGTAAAGCTCATGGTTGCTAAACCGAAAAGTCTCGAGTTCGAATTCTCGGGCAGTTGAGGCTCTTCAACTCCAAAATCATTCACCTTGTAGTCTCGGTTGGACACAGGGAAGCAAATCCAAATAGAAAAGCAGGCTGAAATCGGAGTCAATGGCCTCAATGGCGCATAACCAATTGACACGTATACTTAATTATGGAGGGGATCCCTTCTAAAATTAAGAACGAAGAATAATAATAAGAAGATTGGATTTGTACAAAATGAATACAAAAACTTTTCTTCAAAATTGATGAACTCTTTAGTTTTTTAACACTGAACATGATTTTACAAATAATTAAAAACTACTTCACGAGTCCCGCCCATAGGATGCCGACATGTGAATCTTACCCATAGGACGTCACCCCATCAGTCGCACCCATAGGACGTCACCCCATCAGTCCCACCCATAGGACGTCACCCCATCAGTCCCACCCATAGGACGTCACCCCATCAGTCCCAGCTATAGGACGTCACCCCATCAATCCCACCATAGGATGTCACCCCATCAGTCCCACCCATAGGACGTTACCACATCAATCCCACCATAGGATGTCACCCCATCAGTCCCACCCATAGGACGTCACCCCATCAGTCCCACCCATAGGACGTCGCCCCATCAGTCCCACCCATAGGACGTCACCCCATCAGTCCCACCCATAGGACGTCGCCCCATCAGTCCCACCCATAGGACGTCACCCCATCAGTCCCACCCATAGGACGTCACCCCATAAGTCTCACCCATAGGACGTCACCCCATCAGTCCCACTCATAGGACGTCACCCCATCAGTCCCACCCACAGGACGTCACCCCATCAGTCCCACCCATAGGACGTCACCCCATCAGTCCCACCCATAGGACGTCACCCCATCAGTCCCACCCATAGGACGTCACCCCATCAGCCCCACCCATAGGACGTCACCCCATCAGTCCCACCATAGGACGTCACCCATCAGTCCCACCCATAGGACGTCACCCCATCAGTCCCACCATAGGACGTCACCCCATCAGCCCCACCCATAGGACGTCACCCCATCAGTCCCACCATAGGACGTCACCCCATCAGTCCCACCCACAGGACGTCACCCCATCAATCCCACCCATAGGACGTCACCCCATCAGTCCCACCCATAGGACGTCACCCCATCAGTCCCACCCATAGGACGTCACCCCATCAGCCCCACCCATAGGACGTCACCCCATCAGTCCCACCATAGGACGTCACCCCATCAGTCCCACCCATAGGACGTCACCCCATCAGTCCCACCATAGGACGTCACCCCATCAGCCCCACCCATAGGACGTCATCCCACCAGTCCCACCCATAGGACGTCACCCCATCAATCCCACCCATAGGACGTCGCCCCATCAGTCCCACCCATATGATGCCACACAGTTGATAAGAAAAAGTCTAGCAAACTTAACTGCACGACACTTACCCTCTCTCTCAAGCCATTTGTATTTAACTCAACTTTTCTCCAACGAAGGTGACAAGTGACCGAAATGTCAATGTTAACTTCTCCTCCAATCATATTATTATATTTAATATCAAGTCTATGACTTTGTCTGCTGGCTGTGACAAAGACAGTTCCAGAGTTTAATGACATAGTTGGCCATCGCTATATCCGCAGTCGGTAGTTTTATTTTTTTTTAATGCGTGTGTGTTCTAGCATGTTGTTTTATGCGTGTTTTGATGTTTGGTGTTTTATGCGTTTTGATGTTTGGTGTTTTATGCGTGTTTGGCTGGCTGCGTGCTGTTTTATAAATGTTTCCTGGCATGTTATGTCATCATTTGTGTATTTTCTGGCCTGGAAATTATTTTTGCACCTGTGTGTGTGTATTTGTATGTATTTGTGTGTGTGTGTGTGTGTGTGTGTGTGTGTGTGTGTGTGTAAAAAATCGAATCACCACACAAAAGTATTGTGGGGCTTGGGGTGGGGATGTATGTGGAGGGGGGTTGAAGTGATTGTTTGGATTACACATATAGACGGGTCCAATTTTCCAGTAGAATGCCCGCCCTACTTTGCCTGTTCGTTTGTTTTCCCTACAAAAAACTCCTCCAGTGCGCAATGCATAAGAACGCCTTCTAAGAAATTTTTTGTACGCCGCCCTATAAAAAATGATCCTTACATTTAGTGCGGCAAAAATGAAACTAGCCAATCAAATATTGATAATGGTCTGTTCCGCACTCGCCACACTGAAAGAAACACGACGCCTGTCCGCATCAGTAACATGTTCGTTGCGGTGTTGTGTCCCTTTGTTTTATTTAGCGTTCCATTTCGTTTTTCTTGCAATTTTTTTGAACCTCGTCCTTAATGTGCAGGTTTGTTTCAAGTCTTTAAATATTCCAACGCCACCACACGAAAGCAGGTTTAAATTCTATACGTCTTGATTAATTAAAATCTAATTGGCATGTTGTTATCGCGTGGATGTAGATTTAAACTTGTCAGAGAAACGAAAATAGGTTTGTGGGGATTTGTTGAGGCTTGTGGGGGTTTGTGGGGTGGGGGGTGGTTTGTGGAAGTTTGTGGGGTTTAGTGGGGGTAATTACAAACAAGCATTTTCGTACAACAGAAGAATGTGTTGCTAAATTCAAGTTGTCCAGGGGGTGAGGTGGGGATTTAAGGGTGTAGTTGTGGCGTTACTAGTGTGGTTGATTGTGGAGAAGGGTGAGGGAGATGGGTGGAGTGGTGGTCCATACCGGGTACGGCATTAAATGATTCTTTACACAAATCATTGACGCTAATTGCCAAACATTTTATTTTATTTTAAACTCCCATAAAATGAGCAGTATCCCAGGATTAAAACACAAATTAATCATAGTTTGTCCTACCCTGAGATTCTGTAGAGTACGTCTCACCTTTCAAATTTAACCTCCTATCTGAGTTCAACGAGCTACGCACTTCCTGTGAACTCACGGTTTTCCTCCATTGTTTACATGAAGCATGGCCACTACTGCTATGAAAGAGATTCAAGTTTACGGGAGTGAAGTTTTTGTTCCTAAGACGTTTTGATGTTAAGGGCCAATCTTAACTATCTGATTGTGCAGCAGATATTTGGCCCTTGATGATGTATATCTAGTAAATTAGTGTTGTCCTTTATTCTATGTTCGTGTCTTAGACGTGGTACTTATTCGTCAGTTCTTAGACGTGGTACTTATTCGTCAGTTCTTAGACGTGGTGCTCACACTACAGCTCACGTGTTCTATACATAGTACTCGCTCTGAAGTTTGACGGCTAATGTAGATATAAACAGGAGGAAAGAGGGCATGTATGTTCCGTGGAATCAAACAAGATATTGTCTGTGGGTAGTCGCTAGCTTTCCGTTACATTTTAGCACCCATTACACTACTTTAGCTCTTCGTCACACTCAAGCTCAGTTAACTTAAACTCTCACTTGCGCTTAAGCTCCCCCGTATATTTCGTTCCCCCGCTTTTTTGGGGTTTAAATTAACTAACACAATGCAATTATTTTTTGATAATTTGATTATGACGGTACTTCCAAAAGAAAAAGTACCTGCCGGTAAATTATTTGAATTTGACGTGTAACTCAAGCTTTTGCCCAGTGTTCGAATCTGTACGTTCTAAATCACACAGTGATGCGTGTGATGGGAACTCTGTGTCTTTAATTCAAAGCATTCGTGGGAAGTACGCTAGCATCAAAGGTATGTTAAGAACAATGGTGCATTTATACTGTCTTCAAATTCGAACGTTTGTGTTATTTCTAGTAAGCTGTATTCAAATTGTTTGAGGATATTTGTATTATCTTTCAAAATTTAACGCAACCCATTTTACTGTTTCACTAGTAAATAGCTCAATCAACCCTTGGTGTTAAAATACGTTCATTTTGTTTATATTATGTTTTCAAATACAAGTCATTGATGAAGATATCTGTTAATTTTTTCTCTTTCTCAATTTGCAGATGAACAAACCTCCGAGATCTGGGAGATTAGGGTAGGACGACACCGCTGGGTGGCCGAGAGTTTAATGGGATGACTCAGCAGATATCTAAATCCTCACCGTACGACGCGCCCCCACCCGCCATGGACGCCACGGACTCCCGCCCCGACCAGCAGACGGCCACGTTTGTCTTGCTGTTTGACCAGTCGTCAGGCCGCCCCAGGGTCAACTACTTCATGCTGGACCCCCTGTCGTCTGCCCGTCTGCTGCCCAAGATGAACACCATGTGCATGTACACCATGCAGAATGTCACCGGCTACAAGCCCGTGGTGTGGGGGCGGTGGCTGTACCTGCTGGGGGGTAAGGACTGGGCTAGCGAGAGGTGCAGCTCTGACGTCAGGAGGTTCGACCCCTGGCTCAACAGCTGGACGGCCTGCAGGCCTATGGCGGTGGCCAGGTGTCGCTTCACGGCGGAGGTTGTTGGAGGCTTTCTCTATGTCATGGGTAGGTCACGGGTAGGTCATGTGTGGTTCATGGGTAGGTCATTGTTGCTCTTGGTGGGTTTTTTATGTCATAGGTAGGTCATTGTGGTTCTTGGTGGGTTTTTTATGTCATGGGTAGGTCATTGTGGTTCTTGGTGGTTTTCTCTATGTCATGGGTAGGTCACGGGTAGGTCATGGGTAGGTAATGGGTAGGTAATGGGTAGGTAATGGGTAGGTCATGGGTAGGTCATGGGTATGTCATGTGGTTCTTGGTGGTTTTCCCTATGTCACGGGTAGGTTATGGGTAGTTCATGGATAGGTCGTGGTTAGGTCATTTAAGCTACGTTGGATTTTGGAAGCCCTTTCGGCCTTGGAGAAAGGTCATATCTGGCAAGAGAGATAACTCTAGAACATTCACTTGGTTTCTTTTAATATGATCTTTTATTGCAATTCAAATGAATTCAAATGTATATAGGTTAAAGTAACGGTATTAAAATGGTTTATTCTAACAAAAATCACCCTTGGGAACACCAGGATATAACCAGCACACCTCCCCCCACCCCCATCACGTGGGTTATTTGGGTATTTGTCTTAGACTAGTTACTTTCAGCGTACTTATTGACCCCTTGCACTAGGGGATGAGGTGTTTATCGTTTTGGTACAGTGCACCTCAAGTCATAACCCCACCCCCACCCCCACCCCCACCACCCAGCACCCAGCACCACTTGCAGGATGAAGATTTTATCGTTACAGTACAATAACCCCTTGCCACTTCTAAACACTTGCACTCGCTCACCAGACTATATAAATATAAACAAACTTGGTTTTTGGGTGCTCGGTGTAAAAAAACAACGGCGGGGTCACGGATGACTGAAGCTAATCCCCCAGCTCGCGGGGTTAAAGCTTCATTGATGGAAACACGGGACCGCCGGGATTATTAGCAAGGGTAATTAGAGGGAGGGGTTGTCTAAAAATAGAAACAGCGTGTTCTGTAATCAAGTTAGTTCTGAAAATAAAAAGGTTGTTGGCCCATAATGTCGGGGGGTATGGAAAGTAAACTTTTTTTTTCTGTTCATGATGGTTTCATAAAGATTTAGGTGTATAACTGTAGCGGTTGGCTAGCTTTTAAGTTACTGATGGGTTCATAAAGATTTAGGTGTTTAACTGTAGCGGCTGGCTAGCTTTTAAGTTACTGATTACTTAAGCGATGGCGTCTTTATGTAGGGTGAAACCTGGTGCTGTCTGCACCCTTCGCACTATTTTTGCTAAGACTTCCTACATTAGTGATATTAAAGACATCTATTTTTAGCGAGATAAAACGATTAGTTGGTTAAATCACCATATCATTGTACACCGGGTAATGTTGGAAACTGTAAAAGTTGAAGTACAGTGCCCAGTCATCGAATAGAATACAACAAACAATATCACGTGACTTGAAAACTTTGGCGATGGACAAACCGAAACTTCATATAGACACATACTGAGGATAGCATTGTTAATTTTATAGAAACAAAAATATAACATACTAAAATATCCTTAAATTTAATTATTTAAAACAACGTCAAAAAATAATCCCTGAAATAAATCTAAATAAAACATGCATTCCCTTCACTTTATTTCAATATTTAACACAAGAAAACAGAAGTAAAACGAACATGTTCCAGCCTGCAGTCATTTCCTTTCATTCGATCATTGTTTTCTCCTAAGGCGGTGAGGTGGACAAGAGAAAAGTGACGGACAGCGTGGAGAGATACGACCCAGGCGCCGACACCTGGGTCACAGTCCAGCCCATGCCCCACCCTCGGACAGACCACGCCAGCTGTGTGCTGGGGGGTAACGTCTACGTCAGCGGGGGAGTCGCTGACGTCAGAGGCCAGTGCACCAACACCTTCTGGTGAGTCTCACCTGGTGCACCTGCTTTGTGTCCTCATCCACAGGTAGATCTCATCGGACCGGCTGCTAATGCTCAACAGGCACACCAGAGATTAACCAGAGATTAACTCGATGTTAATCAAACACTAGCACAATATTGACCAGAGAATGAATCCCATATTGACCATATGTTATGTAGATATTAACCTAACATTAACTTGACCTAGCCCCGCAATCAACCATAATTAACTAGAAATTAACCGAACATTAATATTAAATTATTGAGAACTTAACTACTAAATAGACATTAACCTCAAATTAACCAGGCATTCGATTTTTATAAATCGGATAATAAGTAGACATTAACCTCATATTAACAAGACATTAACCTTATACAAACCAGACATTAACCTTATACAAACCAGACATTAATCGTATTCAAACCAGACATTAACCTGTTTTAATATACTTTAAACGCCTACACGGCAGTAGTCTTACAGCATGTTTAAAGATGCGACTTACAACCAATAGAAAACAAATTGACATTCATACATTACTGACAAGTTGCCCGTAACATACAAGACACCAGCCTCAGCGAACTTTAACCCCTCTAATTAGCAGGTGATCCCATCAGGTAAATGTTACTCGCGTGTGACGTCACGCCAGCGAGGTGGGCACCAGCCCATTGTGTTGTCAGATAAGAACCACGTGGTTCAGTCGGCCATCATAACAAGACCTAGCCCCGGGCGGGCTCGCAGCTCAGGGTGAAAACAAATGCCGTCACTTCCTGTTCTCTTTTTACAATGGCTGCGATTGAGTCATTTCCGGTTATTGTATTCCGAGTTGGGCTATTTATAACTGTTTAAACTGATGAGCTCTTTAAAGTTAATTTTATTCTTCGTGTTTTTCCGTTGTCTCTTTAAAATAACCATTAAAAATTACTTTTAAAGTATAGAATAAGGCCTAAGTGGGGTTTTAAGAAATAAAAAATTACCAGATCTTTTAATAAGAAAACATGTTCACGGTCTACAAATATTTTTGTTAAAGTCAAAGGTTCCTATGATCTTTATGCATTTTATTATATATCAGAGAGTCGTTTGACAAACTCCTCTACAGTGCTTCTTCCAGACTTTTTTCTCCGGGGGGGGGGGGGGGGCGCTTGAAATCTCCAAACATATCCCTAAACAACCAAACATATCCCTAAACACCCTAACATATCCCTAGACTACCAAACCTTTCACAATTTCCCCAACCTTAGAATTCCCTGCTTTAGATTCCCCTACCTCAGATTCCCCTACCTCAGATTCCCCTACCTCAGATTCCCCTACCTTAGATTCCCCTACCTCAGATTCCCTTACCTCAGATTCCCCTAGATTCCCCTACCTCAGATTCCCCTACCTCAGATTCCCCTACCTCAGATTCCCCTACCTCAGATTCCCCTACCTTAGATTCCCCTAGATTCCCCTACCTCAGATTTCCCTACCTTAGATTCCCTTACCTCAGATTCCCCTAGATTCCCCTACCTCAGATTCCCCTTCCTCAGATTTCCCTACCTTAGATTCCCTTACCTCAGATTCCCCTAGATTCCCCTACCTCAGATTCCCCAACCTCAGATTCCCCTAGATTCCCCAAGATTCCCCTACCTCAGATTCCCCTACCTTAGATTCCCCTACCTCAGATTCCCCTAGATTCCCCTAGATTCCCCTACCTCAGATTCCCCTACCTTAGATTCCCTTACCTCAGATTCCCCTAGATTCCCCTACCTCAGATTCCCCAACCTCAGATTCCCCTAGATTCCCCTAGATTCCCCTACCTCAGATTCCCCTACCTTAGATTCCCCTACCTCAGATTCCCCTAGATTCCCCTAGATTCCCCTATCTCAGATTCCCCTACCTTAGATTCCCTTACCTCAGATTCCCCTAGATTCCCCTACCTCAGATTCCCCTACCTTAGATTCCCCAACCTTAGATTCCCCTACCTTAGATTCCCCTAGATTCCTCTACCTCAGATTCCCCTACCTTAGATTCCCTTACCTCAGATTCCCCTAGATTCCCCTACCTCAGATTCCCCTACCTTAGATTCCCCAACCTTAGATTCCCCAACCTTAGATTCCCCTAGATTCCCCTACCTCAGATTCCCCTACCTTAGATTCCCCTACCTTAGATTCCCCTAGATTCCCCTACCTCAGATTCCCCTACCTCAGATTCCCCTACCTTAGATTCCCCAACCTTAGATTCCCCTACCTTAGATTCCCCTAGATTCCCTTACCTCAGATTCCCCTACCTCAGATTCCCCTACCTCAGATTCCCCTAGATTCCCCTACCTTATATTCCCTTCCCTCAGATTCCCCTACCTCAGATTCCCTTACCTCAGATTCCCCTAGATTCCCCTACCTTATATTCCCGTACCTCAGATTCCCTTACCTCAGATTCCCCTACCTTAGATTCCCAACCTTAGATTCCCCAACCTTAGATTCCCCTAGATTCCCCTACCTCAGATTCCCCTACCTTAGATTCCCCTACCTTAGATTCCCTTACCTCAGATTCCCCTAGATTCCCCTACCTCAGATTCCCCTACCTTAGATTCCCCTACCTTAGATTCCCCTAGATTCCCCTACCTCAGATTCCCCTAGATTCCCCTACCTCAGATTCCCCTACCTCAGATTCCCCTACCTCAGATTCCCCTACCTCAGATTCCCCTACCTTAGATTCCCCTAGATTCCCCTACCTCAGATTTCCCTACCTTAGATTCCCTTACCTCAGATTCCCCTAGATTCCCCTACCTCAGATTCCCCTTCCTCAGATTTCCCTACCTTAGATTCCCTTACCTCAGATTCCCCTAGATTCCCCTACCTCAGATTCCCCAACCTCAGATTCCCCAACCTCAGATTCCCCTAGATTCCCCTAGATTCCCCTACCTCATATTCCCCTACCTTAGATTCCCCTACCTCAGATTCCCCTAGATTCCCCTAGATTCCCCTAGATTCCCCTACCTCAGATTCCCCTACCTCAGATTCCCCTACCTCAGATTCCCCTACCTTAGATTTCCCAACCTTAGATTCCCCTACCTTAGATTCCCCTACCTCATATTCCCTTACCTCAGATTCCCCTACCTCAGATTCCCTTACCTCAGATTCCCCTAGATTCCCCTACCTTATATTCCCTTACCTCAGATTCCCCTACCTCAGATTCCCTTACCTCAGATTCCCCTAGATTCCCCTACCTTATATTCCCGTACCTCAGATTCCCTTACCTCAGATTCCCCTACCTTAGATTCCCAACCTTAGATTCCCCAACCTTAGATTCCCCTAGATTCCCCTACCTCAGATTCCCCTACCTTAGATTCCCCTACCTTAGATTCCCTTACCTCAGATTCCCCTAGATTCCCCTACCTCAGATTCCCCTACCTTAGATTCCCCTACCTTAGATTCCCCTAGATTCCCCTACCTCAGAATTCCCCTAGATTCCCCTACCTCAGATTCCCCTACCTCAGATTCCCCTACCTCAGATTCCCCTAGATTCCCCTACCTCAGATTCCCCTACCTTAGATTCCCCTACCTTAGATTCCCCTACCTTAGATTCCCCTACCTCAGATTCCCCTACCTCAGATTCCCCTAGATTCCCCTACCTCAGTTTTCCCTACCTCATCACTGTGCCGAGCACCGAACCTTTCCACGCACCGAATGACCCCGCCTGCATGTAGATACACGATTATAAACAACCTCAATCGGTCATCGTTACTCACGCACACATCAGCTAATGCTATTTACGCACGGGTAGCGTTTCACACGCACCGGCAGTGAGCATCTTCTGTGAGTGGGTGGGTGAGCAGGGTAGACAAGAAAAACGGTTCGCGTCTAGTTTTTATCCTGAATGTTGACTCTCTTAATGAACATCGTATTATGTCTGTCCCTAATTAGCCAGACATCGTCACGTGGTCTGGTGTTACCTGGAGATGTAGCTCATCCCAGGATTTCATGTCTGTCTTATTTTAAAACATTTCACCTGCGTCTGCGGCACATTTAGAGTTGTTTTTTTTATTTTGTTTTTTTTGATGTTTTTGTTGATGTTTTTGTTGTTTTTTTTAATTTGTTTTCGGACAAGTGTAGCGTCGAAATTCTTTTTTTTCTCTATTTTCTTTCTGTTTGTATAAAAAAAATGTGGGACAGTTGTAAACGTTTTGATCCAGATTGGTGAATCCTGCACCTAATCGCAATGTTTTACCCCACAAAGTGAACAAAAATAATTCGTGTTACACTTTATACGGACAACTGTTTAAAATAACTGGTGTGTTAAATAGAAGAAACGTATATGCTTTTTGTTTTTAAAGTATAAATACTTGCAGTCTCTATTCGCGAACTTAACACAATAAGTATATCTTTTATTAGAGAACCAATGTATTTGATTAATCTAATGAAACTATTTTTAAACTTGAATCGCGATTAGAGAGTATCATAGTTCTAAATATAGACTTTTAAGGCTTGGTTCAGAAATATGAATAAAAAATATTAACATTGTTGGTGTCTACATCACATCCAGGTGTGGGCATGAATGGTTAGGTGTTGTGTTCATTGTGATATCTCCCTCCCCCCCCCCCCAATCCCTCAGACACACACACCCAACCCCCATCCTAACCAGTGATCTTTGTCAAACTTTTACTCCTGTGTACTTGAACGTTTTTTGTTTTTTTGTTGTTTTTTAAGGGGGGGGGGGGGCGGACACTGGTTTAAGTATGTATTTTCAATATTAATGCTCTTTGTTCGGGGGAGGGGGGGGGGAATACCTGAAAGAAACAATGATCCTAACTCTTTTAACACAACACCACAAAACTATAAACCGCCCCAACCCTTACCGTGAAAAATGTGCACTATCCCTAAAACTAGTGACTAATGACTAATGTGAAAACTAGTGACTAATGACTAATGTGAAAACTAGTGACTAATGACTAACGTGAAAACTAGCGACTAATGACTAATGTGAAAACTAGCGACTAATGACTAATGTGAAAACTAGCGACTAATGACTAATGTGAAAACTAGTGACTAATGACTAATGTGCTAACCAAAGTCAGTCTGTTAAAACATACGTTTACACACGATATCACGTCAAAAAAAAATTGCGACCACACCTCCCCCCCCCCCCACCCATCCCCTGCCCGTTAACAAAGCGGGAGAAACACTAGACTTTCCTGTTTTCATTTGGCGCGTTTAGCGCAAAGTGAGTAGTGTTTTGGTTACCGTAGCAACATGACTGTGTTACCTAGGAACGAGAATCAACGATTTAAAAAAATGTGTAACGACAAATATGAAAGCTAGGAAGGTGCTGTTTTATATGGATAACTTGATTTTAGTGAACTGGAAAAAAAGGGGGGATGAGAAATTAGGCAATAAATGTGCCACACCTCCGTCCTTTATAGGGAGAAAAAAGTGGTGAGTCTGTGTGTGTTCGGAGAAGGAGGGGGGGGGGGGTGAATCTTCTTGGGTAGTTAGGAAGTGAATGGTGGCAGGAAGTAGAAGAAGGAAGCTGGGAGGGGGAGGGGTGCTAATAAATTTTCGTAGCTAGTTTTTTTTTTTTTTTTTTTTTTTTTTAATTCACTTAGAAAATATCGAATTGAGTTTAAAAAATTGGTGTGTGAGTGTTTGTGTGTGTGTTGTGTGTATCGGCGACTGCATTCTAATATTGATGTTTTTCCTGACATGTAAACATACATTAATCCATCTAGCACAGTGTAACTAAGCATATAACACCCAGGTTAGATACTGAGCTCTAAAGATAAAAATTAGTTTGAATTTAAAAAGCGTATTTTTGTGCACCAATTGATGCGTAAAACCCTCCCTCATACCCAACCCAACCCCAATCCTAACCCAAAATTTTACTTCACCGATTAGCGGTGATAATCAATAGCAATTATTGCACAGAGGGAAGCCCGGCTATTTTTTATGCCTTGAAACAAACAGAATTAGTAATATTGTTAATGATTTATGATTGGATAATTTGTTAGGGCGTTAGGCGGTGGGGGTGAGGGGGGGGGTGTAACCGTTGCAGAGTTCGACGCTGATAATTGTTTTCATACTTTTCACCGTGTTTATTGCACTCGATCGTTTTGTTAAAACATGTTAAACAATATCACAGATAAACCGATATAGACATGACGTTACAAACATGACGTTACAGATATGACGTTACAGGCATGACTTTATTGACATGACGTTACAGACATGACGTTACAAACATGACGTTACAGACATGACGTTACAGGCATGACGTTACAGATATGACGTTACAGTTATGACGTTACATACATGACGTTACAGACATGACGTTACAGACATGACGTTACAGGCATGACGTTACATACATGACGTTACAGGCATGACGTTACAGGCATGACGTTACAGGCATGACGTTACAGGCATGACGTTACAGGCATGACGTTACAGGCATGACGTTACAGGCATGACGTTACAGGCATGACGTTACAGGCATGACGTTATAGGCATGACGTTACAGGCATGACGTTACAGGCATGACGTTACAGGCATGACGTTACAGGCATGACGTTACAGGCATGATGTTACATACATGACGTTACAGGCATGACGTTACAGGCATGACGTTACATACATGACGTTACAGACATGACGTTACAGGCATGACGTTACAGGCATGACGTTACAGGCATGACGTTACATACATGACGTTACATACATGACGTTAATGGCATCACGTTACAGGCATGACGTTACAGGCATGACGTTACAGGCATGACGTTACATACATGACGTTACATACATGACGTTACATACATGACGTTACAGGCATGACGTTACAGGCATGACGTTACATACATGACGTTACATACATGACGTTACATACATGACGTTACAGGCATGACGTTACAGGCATGACGTTACATACATGACGTTACAGACGTGACGCAATTGACATGACGTTACAGGCATGACTTTACAGGCATGACTTTGTTTTTAAACTACCTGTGATTACACCTGTAACTTGGTGAAATCTCTTAGCGAAAGGGTTTGTATCACTATCAGGCACGCCAGGAGGCATATTTGTTTTTAACTTTCATCTTGAGACAGTCACACGTCTTCTACATGCATGGGTCTCATTTAAAGGTGGCCCGTTGCCCCTTATGTCTTGGAAGTTGCCCTAAATCCAATATATATGTGAAGTGGCCCAATACCCTATATGTCTGTAGTGGCCCTATATCTTATGTATATGTGAAGTGGCCCACTACCTATATGTCTGTGAAGTGGCCATATATCTTATGTATATGTGAAGTGGCCCAATACCCTATATGTCTGTGGTGGCCCTATGTCTTATGTATATGTGAAGTGGCCCAATACCCTACATGTCTGTGAAGAGCCGGCAATATCTCATATATATTTCAAGTGGCCCAGAATGCCACATGGCCATGGGTACAAGGCCTAGTACCCCGCCTAACTGGGCCAATTTTTCCCCCATTGAGTCACGTGATTTTAAAACAATTGATTTTTTTCGCAATGACGTAATCTCTTGTAACATGTAGTGAGGCTAATTAACCATTCACCCCCCCCCCCCCTCTACCACGATCACTTCCGTTTTATTCGTGACGTCATGGCCTCGTTTTCACCCTGCCCTGGGTTCAACAACCTGACTGGGTTCAAACTAAAATTTTAAATGTTCTTCCTACAATCAATGACTATCGAATATTTCAGTATTTCTGTTTATGTTGTACGGATTATATTGCACTACAGTTATTTCAACGGATTTTAAACAATATGTTGGGCCGTATGTTAATGCATATTTACGACAGTATTTTGGGGCATATGTTGGGCCGAGAAAATGTTGAGCTGTAATTTGAGGCATGTTATGTCGTATGTTGTGTCGTATGTTGGAAGGTATTTGATCGAATCTGATAGTAGCGTGCTTCGCTATACGAATATCACAGTTTGTAAAAGATAGTAGCATGCTTCGCTATACGAATATAACAGTTTGTAAAAGATAGCATGCTTCGCTATACGAATATAACAGTTTGTAAAAGATAGCATGCTTCGCTATACGAGTAGGACAGTTTGTAAAAGATAGTAGCATGCTTCGCTATACGAATATCATAGTTTGTAAAAGATAGCATGCTTCGCTCTACGAATATCACAGTTTGTAACATGCTTCGCTATGAGAATATCACAGTTTGTAAAAGATAGTAGCATGCTTCGCTATACGAATATCACAGTTTGTAAAAGATAGTAGCGTGCTTCGCTATACGAATATCACAGTTTGTAAAAGATAGTAGCATGCTTCGATATACGAATATCACAGTTTGTAAAACGAAATAAAATGGGAACCAAAAATCTGGAACACTGGACGTCAGATCTCACGTAGGAGGCAGTGACTCACTTTAAGACTTACACAAAAAATTAAAAACTAATCAGCGCTATGAAGAAAACATTCAAAATTAGTAAAATTAAACAATTAAAAACAATCATTTTCCATGGACAAAAAAAAAATGTTTACAGAAATCAGCGTCCACAATGCCATAACTAGTCTTGTATTAAACAGGGATTTGATGATTGGCAACTAATTAATTTATGTTCAATAAAACATTGTTTGGGACTAGCTGAGGTTTTCGGCAGAAAACGTGCAGTCCGTTGCACCTTGATGATAGTAAAATAATTAATTATGTTTTCTTAACGAAAGCTAATTAAATATTGACGAACGGAGCAGTTGAAGGAGTACAGGATACCTTTTTCCTGCAAATAAAATCGAACGAGCCAGAGGTGACTGACGTATCGATACCTCGATTGAGCTGTTGTATCGGTTACCACAACTGAGTTGTTGTATCGATACCACGGGTGAGATAGTGTATTGATACCACGGCCGAGCTGTTGTATCGATACCATAGCTGAGCTGGTGTATCGATGTTACGGCTGTGCTGTTGTATCGATACCTCGGCTGAGCTTTTATATCGATACCACGGTTGATCTGTTGTATCGATACCACGGCTGAGTTATTCATCGATACCACAGATACGCTGTTACATCGATACCACGGCTAAAGCTGCTGTATCGTTACCACGACTGAAGTGTTGTATCGATACCATAGCTGAGCTGGTGTATCGATGTTACGGCTGTGCTGTTGTATCGATACCTCGGCTGAGCTGTTAATCGATACCACAGATACGCTGTTAAATCGATACCACGGCTAAGCTGTTATATCGATACCACGGCTGAGCTGTTATATCGATACCACGGCTGAGCTGTTATATCGATACCACGGCTGAGCTGTTATATCGATACCACGGCTGAGTTGTTGTAGCGACGCCTGTACGATCTCTGCTCCTGCTTTCTTCTCAAACAACCGCGCTGCCTTTGTCTGTGGTAGTTGGTGTGGAAGAAGGATGCCGTCGATGGCTGGCACCACAAGAATCCGAGGAATGATTTTTGTTTGTGTTTGAGTACACCAATCATAATTACTCGTGACTCATGCATTGGGTTTTTTCTTCCTTTTTTTTTCAAGACAGCGAGAACATGTGTTGGGGTGAGGGTGGGGTGAGAAAGGGGGGGGGGGTGAGAAAGAGGGAGGATGAGCTTGGGTGGAGACAGACTGTTGTGGCATGTGGAGGCATGTGATTGGTCGGAGGTGAAGTGAGGGAGGGGGGATGAAACGTGCCATCTTAAATTTGAACAATAAAATTGCCGTACATTTAAAATAAAGGGATCAGAAAAAGGGGTTGGGGGTGCGGAAGTTATCCTAGCGGAAAAGGGGGTCGGCCCGCCTAAGTTATCCTTAATGATTAGATGCCAGCACTCAACACATTTCAGCTGATCCAAAACTTTTCTTGTTTCAACCGCCCCCCCCCCCCACTCCCCTGCGCGCTTTCGCCCACAGCGTTCTTAAAACTTGAACCCTTAACACCCCCCCCCCCCCCCACTACTCTCTTCCTGTCCGTGTTCTATCGTTATGATTTGAAGTGTCCCATCTTTTACAAGCTGGGGGTGTCATCCTTGTCACAACTAGTGTCTGTCCCCCCCCCACACACACACACATGCACACACACACACACACAAACCCCACGTTCAACCCGACATCCCATGTTCTTTGTCTGAAGATAATTGGGTAGAACCTCAATAGTTGAACCAACCATTCAAAATCAACTCGCGGGACCGTCACTTCAACCAACGTTTGGGACAACCATCTTAGCGTTTGTGACAACCATCTTAGCGTTTGTGACAACCATCTTAGCGTTTGTGACAACCATCTTAGCGTTTGTGACAACCATCTTAGCATTTGTGACAACCATCTTAGCGTTTGTGACAACCATCTTAGCGTTTGTGACAACCATCTTAGCGTTTGTGACAACCATCTTAACGTTTGTGACAACCATCTTAGCATTTGTGACAACCATCTTAGCGTTTGTGACAACCATCTTAACGTTTGTGACAACCATCTTAGCATTTGTGACAACCATCTTAGCGTTTGTGACAACCATCTTAAGGTTTGTGACAACCACCTTAAAGTTAGTGTCACCTTTGTTAATTTTTGCGACAACCATCTCACCATTAGCGACAACCTCTCAGAATGTATGACAACCATTTTAAACTTTGAGACAACATTTCAACCAACGTTTGTGACAACCACTTTAAAGTTTTGCACACTTGTTTCACTCCCACATACCCCTTCCCCCACCCACACATATTGGTCGAGCAGCTAGTCAGCGTGGCGTGAAGTCTAAACGTTCTGGGTTTAAACATTGATCTTATAATCACTAACACTGATCTGAGTTTACGATCTCACTTCCTTGTGTACAAACATGTCTTCAGCCCACAGAAGTCGGTTGGCTGTAACTGAGGATGTATGTTGAAGAAATTTTTGATTTCAATCAACGAAATTAGCTTAAATAACCGTCCCCTCCTCCACCTCATCCCCTCTTTAATCTCCCCCTCCCCACTACTAACCAACGCATAAATTCACATCTCAATGACCACTACCAAACAAAAGATGACGTAGGTCCTAGCCAAAACAGACGCCCATCATCTGGTGGAGGAGTAGAGCAGAAGTGGTAGTCTAAATAGGAATCGGAGGTTTAAAAAATACATAAAAGGGGGGTGGGGGGCTGAGTGTATTGTAAGTCTATTCCAGTCTATTTCCAGTCTATTCTCACTCTTATTTCCAATCTATCTACAGTCTATTTCCAAAATATTTCCAGTCTATTTCTAGTCTATTGCCAGTCTATTTCCAATTTATCTACACTCTATTCTATTTCCAGTCTATTTCCAGTCTATTATCAGTCTATCTCCAATCTAATCCCAGTCTATCACCAGACTACTCTGATGAAACAGAGACTTACATCTCTCTCTGACTGACAAAATGCAGTGTATCCTACAGATGTGAAGACCAGGTACCAGACGATAGAGAAAACAACCACGTGACCGCCCAAGACACCAGCAGACGATTATTATTTTTCCAGCCAAACGCGCGTTTTTTTCCTTCCCCTTCCGCTTGTGTCCACAGAGATTTTCTCTGGGCGCGCTGGAGCACGCGACTCGCGGTGACGTCAGCCGGCACCAGACGCGACAAGGCTGAGGTCCGGCACCTTCAGAAAAGATTGCCCACCTAACCGGATTATCGCCCTATTGGATTATCTTTTTGTCTGGGACTTCAAGGGTTCCTGTAGTGGCCAATACAATCAATGACTTTTTGTGTAACGTCATGTCTGGAGTGTTTCTTTCAGACATTTTTTTTTCCGGATGGGGGAAGGGGGAAATTGAAACTTTCGGGGCAGTGGATTTAAATTTCATGGGGGCGGACACTGATTACAGTTAATATTTTCTGTATGATTTATATATTTTTATCTATTTCGTAAGTGGCACTTACCCCCCCCCCCCCCCCACACACACACACAAGATATACTTGAAAGAAACTCTAGTCTTGACTATCATGTATAAGAAGCTATTTGTCAAACCAAATCTAAATGGTTTTTTTTTTAAATTAGAATTTAAAATTGGTAATTATAATAATTTTTACCCCAAATAATTCAGAAACTTTAATATTGTAGGCTTACGCCTTGCGGAAAATCAAAATATAGACATTTAAAAGGATTGCCATAATAATATGATAGCTATGAATAATATAAAAATGAAATTACATAAAATACTTTGATAAAGCAATAGCCCATTGCCTTTTGATGTTCTGTTATTAGTTGGAACAAATCATTTTCCTAATGAAATTACATTCATTGATTGTTGTGTATCAGCGATGTACAAAAAAAACACACACAATTGAAAACGTAACAAAATGAATACTATTCAAAACATAATTAAATTTTCTATGTAAGTAATTTTCTCAAAATAGAATTTGGCTAGTTTATTTTAAAACAAATGTACAGTGTACAAAAGAGTTGTTGATTTAATGGTATCATACTGATCTGACGCGCGTCATAATTTTTTTTAACGTCTCTAGCAGGAGTCACGTGCTGCAAGCTATTTTTAAACTGAGTCATCATACCCCGTTTCCTATAGGTCAATCACGTGTCTGTTGCCGACCAATCAAAATCACAGACCGAGAGTAAATTATCGCAAATTTCCCACCAAAGGGATGAAGTCGGCATTAAAACAACGCCCTAGCCCAGGGCTCGCTAGAATACCCCAGGATTAGACCCAAGCCAGTTAGGGACACAACGGACGAGCCCCCCCCCCCCCCCCCTTCCTCCCTCATCTCGACATGAATATTCAGCACATTGGTTGAGTCATAGCAAACGATCGAGGGGAAAAAAAGCAGGCATGTGTTTTTACTTAATTGTTTATTAATAAACATTTTTTTTAATGTTCCTGTTTGAAGAGTCACCCGCCCCAGACGCGGGGGTCGAGTTCACGTGACCCCCCGCGCGGCCGCTGCCTGGATCACATGTCTCTGACCAAGTCCGGCACTTCGCCTTTAGATCATGTTGTCCGGCTTCTCTTTGATGCCGGCGACACCGGCCGCGCGCCTCTCTCCATAAACGACAATCGGGAAATCCCGTCAAATGATCTTTCTGGTTCCACGGTGATGGCGCTAAAGAGAAGGCTTAGTTTTGTTTGACTGGGGCGAAGGGGGAGGGGTAGGGGGGGGGGGGGGAAATCATGCAAGATTTTTTTTCTATTTTTTTGTTGAAGCTTTTCAGTCGGGTACTTTCTATCTGTATTCCCAGACACAGACTGATAGAATGTTGGCCAGGTATGGGAAATGGTAGAATCCTTAGTCAGGCGGACGTCCATTTGATGGTATTCCATAAATGATACCCCGCGTTTTGGTTCCGGTCTTAACACCTATTACTTTTAACACCTATTACTTTTAACACCTATACATCATCACAAAAAAAAACCTGCCCCCACATACCCTCTAAATACGTTACACTACATCCTACACTGTCACCTTTTTACTTTTCTAAAAAAGCTATTAATATCTCCAAGTCAAAGTGCGGTATCTGCCAGATTTGATGAGTGGGGACTGGATCACTATGGTAGCCGGAGACGAAAAGTTTTTTTTTTTTCGATCTTGGTTTCTAAAATAACATACACGTAAAAAAATATTAAAACGAAATCTAAAAAAAAATAATTAATTAATATTAAGAAGTAGGCTACATAACAAGATACACTAATAAAGAGAACTTGAAACACAAAATTGTACATAAGTCATCACTTTTTAATATATATCAACACTCCAGTGTATCATTCTGTAATTTGATTCGTTAATTTAAAGTTTTCGTTTAAAGATTCAACGATTTCTTGATATAAGAAGAGAAATTTACCAACAGACAATAATTTCAGCACATTTTCAAAAGCTCCCTCAACTTATTTTTTATGATACCTGTTTGATGACGACAAATAAAAATGTTTTTTTTTTTCTTCAAATAGTTGTACAAAAACCAAACCATTTTACGACCTAATGAATATTTTTATTTGTACCCCTGAAAACTATTCTTAAAGCATGTAAAAAAAAAACAACCCTCATTCGACGTGGGGTAGTTCTCCGTATGATTCTAGTGTGGCATCAAAATTAGATAATTTGATCAATTTGTGTTACATTCTTTTGCAACAATCATGCTCTATTTTAATTAGTCTTTTGTATGAGAAAATTAATTTATAAAATTAATTTAAATAACAATAGGCCATATATATACGGTAATATATATATATATATATATATATATATATATATATATATATATATATATATATATATAATATATATATATATATATATATATATATATATATATATATATATATATATATATATATATATATATATATATATATATATATATCCATAATATGTTACGACAAACGTTACTATGCGGCCTCCATTGAATGCCCTACACTGTTACAAAGGTTTCGTGTTGAAAATGATACACCAGGACCGCGGGCCGTATCCCGCCCCCCTCTCCCCGTACATCGACGCCCACGGACACCCCGTCATTAATGAATCCAGCGGTGAGTAATGTGGACGAGTGGAGTGCCAGAAGGCATTTCGGCCGGACCGGGTGAGGACGCAGCTAAACGGTCGCTGAAAGTGGGGGGTCGGTCGTCAGTTGGACCGTCGGCAATTACCCACTTAACCTCGGCTCATTTCTATTGCAGTTTAATTAGAGGGTTCAGGTTAAATTACCGCCTCTATGACTAAGCCGCTCTTTGATAACAACACATAACTATATACATGCATATATATATATATATATATATATATATATATATATATATATATATATATATATATATATATATATATATATATATATATATATATATATATTTTTTTTTTTTTTTTAATTTTTTTAATTTATTTATTTATTTATTTATTTTAAAACATCGTTACGTATATAATTAATATGTCGAATTAATAATGCAAGCACTTACAATGCTTGTCTCAACTTGTCTGTATCTACAAATATAAAAGTGCCAAATGTTCACACGGTGACAGTCAATGTGTGAATGTGAAAAAGGGCGCCATCAATAAGACGCTTCTGACAAGATGAGCGGGGCGCAGGCCTCTCGTCTTGAACGCCCCTGGCAGTCGAAGAAAAAATCCCGACCCTGGAGAGATTCGTCATTGTTGGTGACCATTGTCTTCGCTGGGGGCGGGGAGCCATCGATGTCCAGATACTAATGGGCAGACGGCTCTTGAGTCGGTTCTGGCACTATTCATCGTCTGCTGGTGTTTGGGTCTTTGAGTCTGTGACTGGAGTTGACGGTGATGAATGGTCCACGGCAAGCGAGCAATCCATTTCTACTTGTTTACAGATTTATTGCGGGCATGTTGCTTACATTTTTTTTTATAAAAATGATCCAAGTTTTACGTTATTTTTTTTTAATTTTTTTTTTAACGAAAACAAAACGGCTACCGATATTGTAAATCAAAATTAAAAATACGGAAAATATACATTTTATCTTTTTTTTAAAAAAAATTCCTATATCACAGTAGTGTCTTGAAATCGATTAACTGGAATATCTTAGAATCTTTTAGATGCAATATCTTAAAATCTTATGTATGCAATGTCTTAAAATCGTTTAAATACAATGTCTTAAAATCTTTTAGATGTAATGTCTTAAAATGTTCAGAACATAGTTGTTCAAAATTGTCTATGGAAAAAACTCCATGCACTCCAAAAATACACAAAGCAAGAGTTTTTTAAAAAGCCTGTCTTTGATGTCCTGAAATGTCCTGTCCATATTTGTGTGTGCGGACCTGATGTCCTTTTATTGTCCTGTCGTTGTCCGTGTGAGTCACCACAAGCCCTGCTGTTTTAATTGGGACGTGTGAGGGAATCCTCTTAGCAGTTAGAGGACGTCTTCAGGCAGACGCAAGCATCGTCTGCTGCCCCGTGATAAAGGGATGAGAAAATATTTTAGGAGTTTCAAGTGATTGGAGGGGGTGAAGGGGGGGGGGGGGGGAGA
Source organism: Physella acuta (assembly GCF_028476545.2). Taxonomy (NCBI): domain Eukaryota; kingdom Metazoa; phylum Mollusca; class Gastropoda; family Physidae; genus Physella; species Physella acuta. The sequence goes on from NW_026732050.1 coordinate 225,457, forward strand.
GAAGATGAGTGGTATCATTTTCAAATTCCATCACATTATAAAAAAAAAAACTTGGTCTAATTAAAGAGAGATTTGTGCTGCAGGGAATTACTTAATTATTTCTCTGAGCTTATTTATATTCGGTTAGCTCATGTTTGTCATATAGAGCTTAATTATATGTGGTTAAATTATGTTTGGTATATAGAGCTTAATTATGGCTAGCTTATATAAGTTTGTTTCTTAGAGATTTATCTGTGAATTGCACATATTAATTTGATTTCGGTATTTAATTTGCGTTTATCTCAGTTGTTTCTAATGCTTCTGTATAAAAATGATCTACCACAGTGAAGCCATTGAGTGGATGATGAGCTCATCACACGACGTTCAGAAATTAAAGTTTAAGTCATGTTTTGGACAATTATTGATCAGGATTTTCCATGTTAATTTGGAACAGCTCAGTCCCGAGGAAAATAAAATTGGCCAAAGATTCAGAGATCAATTGGATTAAAGGGTTAGGCGGAAGTTTGTTCAAGCCACGAGAAGACTGGGAACAGAATAAAGCTGAGTCTTGAAAATGGGATTATTCCTTAATATCTTTTACAGCAAGCCAATGTCACCAAATTAAATCGTATTTTTTTTTAAATCTACATCTTCAAAATATTACAGGATCTGATGTGTTTTTTTTTTAATAATTAATTTTTAAAAAATAAGTGGACTTTAACTCAGACAAAACAGGTACTAGTTTGGATGAACTAGGGTGTAGTAAATAATGTTAAATGCATTAAATTATTAAAACCTTTGTGTTAAATGTTCTCGATATGTCGTGACGTCACCGCGAGATACTAGCGTGGCATACACGTTCTTTGGGGTGTGTTAAAATTAGATTCACTTCCGTCTGAGTGAAGAATCGCATGACAGTGTCGCAGACAAGTATGGAGCTGCTTCTAGTCATAATGTCGTCCTGCAGATTTCATTGTTTGTTACATTGTAGTTGAGTCCCTGTGTCTGCAAGGTACTTTGTAACTGTCCAGTCAACGTCCAGTCAACGTCCACTAGTCTCTGTTACAGTAGTGTGAAAACTACACCTTATTATAGCTAGAGTTGTACCTCGTCGTCGGAGTGATTTTTTTCCTAAGGTAGCGTATATATCCATATACATACACACAAAAAAATATATACATATATATATATATATATATATATATATATATATATATATATATATATATATATATATATATATATATATATATATATATATATATATGTGACGAGCGAACATTTATCCTGCCGACAACGCCAATTGTAACGAGCCAACAGTTACCATGCTCGCAACGCCACATGTAATGAGACCTAATTGCCTGTAGTGCCACGTGTTAACGAGTTTAACCACTCATTCTAGACAACATTGACCACAGTATAGATACTCAAGATGCAGGTTCGCTATTGATCCTTTATTACATGAATCAAGAAATGCTTCATAATAACACAATAAATCAACAGGAATGCTTCTCAATAATAGTCTGAATCAACTGACCCCTAACAGTCCTTCACTAGGCTTTATATAACTGAATCCACATGTCTATAATCCTCCTTAACACAATACGGCTAACCCGTTCTATAACCGACTTGACATAGTCACACAGACTGACTGATCTAAGCGAGCGATGAAAGAGGCAAGAGGGGAAAAGGGTCGAGCTCCGCCGTCCCCCCCCCCTATTTATCCCTTCAAATCGTAGTCATATTCGGTCCTATCATAATCGTAGTTGTAATCGATTCTAATCGTTACATCAGACTGTTAATTACGCCGCTTCTGTCGTACAGTCCGATTTTAATAAGCCACCTGCATCCTGTCACATCAAAGTTGACAGACCGTCTTTCGTATCGCTTCCCGAGATATTACGCCTTGGCATCAGCCAACACCTGCACTGTGACGTCAGACTGTAACACGTTATGTCTCTTGGTAACTTCCCCTAGTTACATCCACCCCTGCCTTTTTTTGTGTGTTATCAACCACAAACAACGCTTGGCAGGTGCAGTCCTTCAAAGTCCATCGCACCACCGTAAAAAAAAAATCCATTGTTCCACTCACTGTCAATGTCGTCACATTCGTATAAGATTGACAGTTATCCCCATTTCACATATCCAATGTGTCTACATCATCTTCCTCAGACACAAAACAGTTCTAGAATTCACATCCACCTTTTTTCGTTTGGTGCCTTCACCAGTTCACTTTTATGACTTTTTGAACAGTCTGTTTTCATACCAGCGCGACCATGAAAGAATTGATGGTTGCTGACAAAAAATTTCGTATTCTTTCTGTTTCTCAAACTTCTCCGCGGACCACTTATCTGATGGTCTACTGTCTCTCTGCTTTTGGAGGGACCGGGATCCTCATTGTTGCCGGTATCCTCCCCTTGCGTATCGCTGTTGTTCTGTTGATGGTGATATGGTTCCGGAATGGGTATGTGAATTTCCGTTATAACTTCCGGTTCCCTAATTGTCTTGGGTTTCTCTGTGTGTAACTGCTCTTCTTGCCTATTGCAATATTTCTTTAATTGAGCAATATTCGCCCACCGATCCGGTTTGGCGTGATCGATGGGTCTTATCTTAAAGGGGCCACCTGCTGCTTTAGGCATCTCCACGACTTGCCATATCTCCTGTCCCCAGAGATCGTGGATTTTGTTTCTGCCTAACGGGTGGCTACGCAGTAATACCCTGTCATTCAGTTTGAGTGGCGGGTCCTTCGTCTGTATCGGCGGTTCCCTTCGCCGTGCTTCATGTTCTAGTCTTTCCTGTACTACCCTGTACATTTCTCTAATTCTTCTCATATGTTCATTCACATATTCCAGTGCTGTGTATGAGCCAGTCATACTCTCCCTTTTTCCTAGGAACAAATCAAGAGGGAGTCGAGCCTCTCGTCCGAACAGCAACATGTATGGCGTAAAGCCGGTTGTGGCATGGGGTGTGCAGTTGTATAGATATACCAACTCTGGGAGAAAATCAGGCCAACGTTTTTTCTGTTCAGGTTCTAGCGTACGCAGCAAATCATGCATGCTGCGGTTGAACCGTTCACACTGTCCGTTTCCCTTCGGATTAAATGTGGTTGTTCTAGATTTGTTGATCCCGTAGTGGCTGCACAGTTGGTTAATTACTTCTGACTCGAAAGCCCTTCCTTGGTCAGAGTGTAATTGTCTTGGTATGCCATATTTGATGAACCAATGTTCTATTAATACCTTTGCCACTGTTTTGGCAGTCTGATCTCGTGTGGGCACCGCCACAGTCCATTTGGTGAATACATCAGTCATTACCAACACATGTTCCGTCCCATCCGATGATTGCTCCAACGACGTAAAGTCCATCGCCACAATCTCTAGTGGTTTTGTCGCTAGTAGGTGTCCTGATGGCTGTCTCATTTTGACAACTGGCATTTTCGCATGCTGACACCTCACACAAGCCTCACAATGGCGTTTGACCTCCATTTCCATATTGGGCCAGTAACACCTCCGTCGTAATATTTTGTGCGTCCTGTCCTGACCCTGGTGTCCTGCCCTGTCATGTGCCAACCTTAGCACTTCTTCTCGTAATTGTCCCGGCACCACCACCTGGTGTATTGTGCCATCAATTTGGTCATGAATTCTCCGCATGAGAACACCATCCTTTATACTGAGACGGTTCCACTGACTCAGTATTTTCTTTGTTTCTCGACCAAATTGTTCTCTTTCCCTTCTTCCTGGGAATTTTTGTTCCTGGACGTATTTCAATAGCGGTTGTAAGCCACTATCCGTTCTCTGGGCATCTCTTATCTTTTTGTGATTAAGGCAATTAAACTCACTAATGTCCATATGTTCGGGCTCTGTGGATATGTGCTCCACCCCGGTCTGCCCGTTCTGCATCACTTGTACCCCATGAGGGATATCTGTTGACGCTCTGACCTCACATATTCCTGTCAGCGTTTCTTCCTCATCACCCGGTCTCTCGTAAGGATTCCTTGATAACGCGTCAGCATTACCATTGGACTGCCCTGGGCGATATTTTCTCTCCAGGTCAAAGAGTGCCAATTCTGCTGCCCATCGCTGTTCGATGGATCCCAACTTTGCTGTAATTTGAAGTTCTTTTTCAATATCTGATACTTTTTCTAGTTTGCCAACACTGTTCTGTTGTCCACTATTTTTATTTACTTCTTCCGATAACAGACACTCTAAAGATGAACATTTCTCCTGTGCTTTTAATTTGCATGAACTTTTCCTATCCAGTTTCCTGGTTAGACTTTGAATTCCTTTATTAAGTCTACCAATTTTCTTCTTATCATCATTTTTCTCTACCAACAAATTGTTCACTTGAAACTTTTCAACATTCAAGTTCATTTCACAGTTCATTTTTTCCATTAGTTGTGTTTTACCTTTCTTTTTCTCCCTACTGTGTTTCTGTGTCATTTTGTTTACCAAGTCATTACCTCGCCGCTCTGTAGCCTTGACCTGCCTTACAGAGGGCGATCGTTTCACCGGACAGTACCGTGCCATATGTCCGGGTTGTGAACAAGACAAACAAATTGGTCGACCGTCTGCCGTCCATTGGAGTGATGGCTTGGCAGGACGCGGCCGTCCAACCCGTCCCTGTTTTGTCCCGTTCTTTTCCTGATTCTCAGCTGTTGACCTGCTTTCCAACCTCTCCAAACGTTGGTCAACCTTCTCTAGGTGGGCCAACAGTTGAGCCATCATGGTCTCCATCGTGTCGGCCCCTGTGGGTGGGGATTGTCTCTGTTCAGGCACAGAGACTTTGTCCACCGAACAGTTCGATTGGTCCTCATCCTCGGACCTGCGGATCGCTGAGTTCCTGACCTGAAGGAAGGTCAACTGCGGGTCTTTGTGGACCTCCTCTTTCAACTCTCTCCTTAAGATCGGGGTTGCTAGCCCCTCGATGAAATGGTCCCTCAGTAGGCGTACATCAATGTCCGGTGATTTGCCCTTTACCAAATCAAAGGCCCTGTTCATCCTGTGTGAGTACTCCATCACACTCTCCGCCATTTTCTGCTTTAAGCCCACGAATCCCGATAGCAGTTGCACTCCCGACCGTCTCTCCCCAAAGGTCTCCATAATCAGATCTAGCACCTTATCTGGATCTGATTGGACGGTCCTATCGTGGCACTTAACCTCTGCCCTAACCGTTTCACCTATACTGCCCATCAGCAGTCTTAATCTTTCCTCTGGTGACATATGTCTCGAGGCCCAGGCCGCTTTGACCTCTTCACTGAACCTGTTGGTTAAAGTTGGATCTCCGTCCCCGTAAAATTTGTTAATATGGGACTCTCTGGGTAGGACCACTATATGGGTCTGCTTCTCGTCCAGAGTAGACATTTTCTTCCTTAAGTACTAAAAAAAAAAAAGAGTTCTTTCTTACCGTGTGTGTATGAAAATTTTTTCCTCGTTCCTCAATTTTCACAGTTCCTGAATGTCCGAATTCACACACACACTAAACACAGTTATGCACAAGGTTGACTATAGGTGCCTTAAACGGCAAGTCTAGTTGAATTCACCCTGCTCGCAGCGCCAATTGTGACGAGCGAACATTTATCCTGCCGACAACGCCAATTGTAACGAGCCAACAGTTACCATGCTCGCAACGCCACATGTAATGAGACCTAATTGCCTGTAGTGCCACGTGTTAACGAGTTTAACCACTCATTCTAGACAACATTGACCACAGTATAGATACTCAAGATGCAGGTTCGCTATTGATCCTTTATTACATGAATCAAGAAATGCTTCATAATAACACAATAAATCAACAGGAATGCTTCTCAATAATAGTCTGAATCAACTGACCCCTAACAGTCCTTCACTAGGCTTTATATAACTGAATCCACATGTCTATAATCCTCCTTAACACAATACGGCTAACCCGTTCTATAACCGACTTGACATAGTCACACAGACTGACTGATCTAAGCGAGCGATGAAAGAGGCAAGAGGGGAAAAGGGTCGAGCTCCGCCGTCCCCCCCCCCTATTTATCCCTTCAAATCGTAGTCATATTCGGTCCTATCATAATCGTAGTTGTAATCGATTCTAATCGTTACATCAGACTGTTAATTACGCCGCTTCTGTCGTACAGTCCGATTTTAATAAGCCACCTGCATCCTGTCACATCAAAGTTGACAGACCGTCTTTCGTATCGCTTCCCGAGATATTACGCCTTGGCATCAGCCAACACCTGCACTGTGACGTCAGACTGTAACACGTTATGTCTCTTGGTAACTTCCCCTAGTTACATATATATATATATATATATACACACAACTTTATATGATATATAGGAGTGTTCCTTCATTCCCCCTTGTCCCAATTTGTCACGGTCGCAATTGTCGTCTGCGCTAAATGCCTTTAAATATTATAACAAAATGATGTTTTGTTATCTTAAACATTTTTTATAGGTGTTAAATTCTGTCTTGGCCTCCGTGTGATATAATCACGTGATAAAATCTCACGCGCATAAAATTAATTAATGACGTCCAGACCTCACGCACGTTCCATGCAAGGGGTGATAACTGTAATGTCGGGCTGAGAAAATATTCATTAAAAGATTATGTTTGTTGACAAGTTAATCCCATAAAACAATACTACAGCAAACAAATTTCCACCCCCCTCCCACCCTTAGGTCAATGCCCCTCCTCAGTCATCAACCCCTTAGTTATCACCCCCTCCCCTCTTTTTCACCCCCACCCCCATGGAACCAAGGCGACGGAAACACGTCATGTTTTTTTCTCTCCCATAATGCTCGGGATTAAAACAATGGCCGAGGTTTTGATTGTTGGTTGTGACTCAGTTGTGCTGGCGCTAACGGCGGAGGTCAAAGTTCGCCACGTGGTTACATCAGCCAACGGCGGGAAAGATTGTTTACACGACCAAAACAAAATGGCCGACGACTTTTGTCGTCTGGTGTCAGATTCCCGTTCCTTGTAGGCCGTCAAGTCGCTGGTGTCACAATTTGGCTAGGTGATTGAACACCACGCCTTGATGGTAGAACACCACATCTTGATGGTAGGACACCACGTCTTGGTGGTATGACACCACGTCTTGATGGTAGGACACCACGTCTTGATGGTATAATACCATATTGATGGTATGACATCACATGTTGATGACATGACACCATCTTGATGGTATGACATCAAATTGATGGTATTACACTATCTTGATGGCAAGACACCATCATGAAAAACGTACACAGAAATGGGAACAATTTTTTTCAACCATCCCTTACATATTGGTCGTACGATATAAATCTCAATTTTTAAACGACAATGTGTTTTAATCGGATCTTATCAAATTCTTAGCTTAGTCGCAAAGATGAGTTTATCCCGTACCCAGCGGTGATAGTCAAATTTAAAGGTCTGTGTGTGTGCGTGTCCGTGTGTAAGTGTGTGTTAGCGTGTCTGTGTGTGTGCTTGTGATATAGAGAGATTGAGAGGCTTCGTGTGACGATTCAGCTATTTTTAGAATATGACGCCTATTAATATTAGTCCTGCAGATTGCAAAGGACATGTCACCGTGACCCGTGGGGGGAGGGGGGGAGAGGGACACCAACTGCCTGGTCATCCCTAATTTTTTTCCTTGATGGGTAGCCTTCAACTCCTGGCACGCGCCAGGCTCTGGTTCTCACATCTTGAGGGGGGTAGAGTAGAGGGGGTGGGGGTGGGGGGGTGGGGGGGGGCTATAGAGGGCACGGTCGAAATGACGAGCGCATTATTCCAAATACTGTGCATTATTGTATGAGGGGAGAGGGGGACGTTTTGAAATACCCACAACGCTCTAAATACCGAGGACTATTATGTGTGTGTGTTGGCGCGCGTGTATGTGTGAGTGGACAGTTTGATGTGGAGTTTGAAAGGGGGGGGGGGGTTAAAGCAATGACAACATGCTCACATTGGCCCCAGACAATACGGATGTGTCATCCCTTTATTGTCGGTGCCCCAAGACTCGCGGCCTAACTCGCGTGATCGCTGGAACAAATCATAGCCTTCACCCCCCTGCCCCGATGGCAACTTAATAAATGACCGCGGAACGCCACACCCCCTGGGCGCGCCCTCGGTCGCACCCCCTGGCCGCGCCCCCCTCGCTTCTGTACGATACAACAAAGGTTGTAGTTCCAACACCCACGCATCAATTAAAGATTTCTACATTAAACATGGTATTTAAAACGGGAACAAAGAACTTCAAATAGGCAAATAGATAAGCGAAAAATGAAAGAGGAAAGCAAGTAGATTAAGCAGCATTTAGTCGAGGAGGGCAAGTATATAAAGCAAAGCATCAATTAAACGAGAAAAGCAAGTTGTTAATGCTCATTATATATATATATATATATATATATATATATATATATATATATATATATATATATATATAGGCCTATATATATATATATATATATAGGCCTATATATATATATATATATATATATATATATATATATAATGAGCATTAACAACTTGCTTTTCTCGTTTAATTGATGCTTTGCTTTATATACTTGCCCTCCTCGACTAAATGCTGCTTAATCTACTTGCTGTGTATGTGTGTGTGTGTCTGTGTGGTGTGTCTCCTTTTTTGTTCTCTTCTCTCCCGCACACGTACCCACATTTATCCTTGTTAAGCCTCACAATCTGTATACCTAAGAAAATCGAATTTTATTGCCTCAAATCGTCCTAAGCTTCTCGTTGTTTTTGTCCTACCCCAGCCACTGTTGGCCGCTGTCTATGATCAATAGAACGATCATAAAACTGTGCACACACAAAAAAATTGGACGTTTATATCTTTTATGGGGTGGCTATGTCTGTGACGTAGCATAGATCCATTGGTTGTTCTGTGACGTGGAAGAACCCACGTGGTCGTTCGCAGTCACGTGGTCACAGCTTGTTCTATTGACGGGGATCTGTCCTCTAATGATGGCGGGGAGGGGGTGGGGGGGGGGGGTGTCAGGTGTCACAGGGCGGTGGGCGCCCCACATGTTACACCCCGATATGACTAATGTCGATGTGACGTCTGGCCAACTGTTGGCCTTTTCAGCCATGGCCAAACGCTCGGTCACGTGACGTGGTTGATGGCCATATATGTGAGATGGGGGAGGTGATGAAACAAATTACAAAAGTGACTATTGATTTAACGAGGGGAGGGGGGGGTCATCCATTTATGACGTCATGATTTTTTTTACGATTTTTTTTTAACTCATCCCTTCCCATCATGACAAATCCTCTCCAAAACCTAGACGCCCCAACACCTAACATATTCTATTACAATTTGAGCTTCCTGTTGCCGCCTGCCTGTTTCTCCAACACTACTAGAGATGGAACAGATCGTGTAAACAGAAAACCAGAAAATGAACAGAATTCAACAGCTACACAATTTGCTGCCCTGTACCATATTGTCTCTCTTCATACTCTCTCTCTCTCTCTCTGTCTGTCTCTCTCTCTCTCTCTCTTACTCACACACAACCTAAAGAGTTTCACTTGAGTGGTTTAGAGAGTTCACGTCAACCTATCTCCACCCTGAGGACCTGTCAGACGAATGGATGTTACCATCATCTGACCACAACCCTCTTACCATCATCTGACCACAACTCTCTTACCATCATCTGACCACAACTCTCTTACCATCATCTGACCACAACTCTCTTACCATCATCTGACCACAACTCTGTTACCATCATCTGACAATAACCCTCTTACCTTCATCTGACAATATCCCTTTTACCATCCTTACCTCCACGAAATACCATCAACGTTTATCCATCATCCTGATGTTTTGTTCCATGTCTGTATAAAAGTATTAAACTTATATTAATGTTCCTGACATCATTGTGTGTACGCCTGATTTTTTAAAAGTCTCAACACAATAAAAACCAGTTTCACTTTGATCATTGAAAACTCCAGTATGCACAGAGCTCATTTAAAAGTGAAATTAAAAGTTTTATTAATTACACATTATTTTAATTAACTCACCTGACTTTGTTTTACACGTGAGTACTCACACAGGTGTGACACGGGCAGGTGAGTTCACGTATAAACGGGGCTAAATGTTGACTCAAGACAACTTTGTCAAAACGCGCAGTTGCGGTGGGGGAGCGAAATTTTTCCAGGTCTGATAGTTGAAACCATAAGGCGTGAAGTCTGGACGGTAAGGTTTGACTCACGGTGGGGAATTCACGTGAGTGATGGATGAGTGAGTGAAAGATGAGTAGTAGATGTGTGATGGTAGAGTTTGGATGGTGGGTGGGTGATGGGTGTGTGATGAGTGAGTGGTGGTTGAGTGATTGGTGAGTGATGGGTTTTTGATGGGTGTGAGATGGGTGTGTCATGGTGATTGGTGTATGATGGGTAAGCTGTTGGTGCGTATTGGTGATATACTGCTAATAGCAGTGGCGTAGGCAGGGGGGTCATAACCCCCCCCCCTCGTTATATATATATATATATATATATATATATATATATATATATATATATATATATATATATATATATATATATATATATATAAAGTATGAGGTGGGTGCAAATCAAAAGTTTGAGGGGGGGTGCTAATCGAAAGTTTGTCCCCGGGTAAAAATTGGACCCCCCCCCCTGGCTACGCCACTGGTTAATAGGGCTAATATGTGAAGGTAGACTAAAAATGTTCCATTGTTTTGATCTTATTGTTGACAGACTAACAACACGCATGCGCCGTACATAAACAATAACATTTACAGCAAAAATGAGAAAATGTACAGAAGAGCGCGTACATTTTAAACGCCACATTAATAAATAATTTCTTTTATTGGAAAACAACATTAGAAGAGAATACAACTTAATCCTACAGTGACGTCACTCAGAGTGATTGGATTAAAAGTTAATCTGGAATCCAGCAAATGGGTTTAAACTTTAATTAGTCTCACTGACAAAGGTCAGGGTGAAATCTCAAGGGAGCCAACAAAAGAAATAAGCGACTAGTTGATAGGGGCACGTAGAGGTTGGGGGAAGGGTGGGGGTGAAAGGCGTTGGGCAGTTAGCAAGTCAAGAACCATATTCGTCATGCTCACTCTCCACCCCAACCCTCCCCACTTTTCCCCACCCCAAACAAGGAATATCCAAAGGACGATCGCACAGTCATTAGCGATGTGAGCAAAGGGGAATAACCGTTGACTAAATCAAAGGGATAGAACTGAGTCATATAACGATGGCTTGTTAATTTCGCGAGTGTTTTATCCTTGATGTTTATTCATGTATGACTGTCCTTATCTTTATCATTCTTTTATTTCTTTCTCTCCTTCTATTTCTTTACTTTGATTTCATTTATGTTATCCTTTATATTTCAAAAAATTTTAAACTTGTTTAAAAACTATCTTGCTTGTGCGCTTTGTTCTTTTTTTTGTGGTTAATTCAGTAGTTGATAGATATCCGACGGTAAAAAGTTTTCCATAAAGTGAACAATGAGACTTTAGGATAGTAGAGTTAAGCTGTTTCTTTAATGTTGCCATATCAAGGGAGTGAGAGGTGAGCAGTAGGAACTTTTGTCTTTAACCCCCCCCCCCCCCTTTCTGTTTTAATTAGTACTTCTGCCAGGTACTAATTAAAGCTGAGAGGAAACACTGAAGTCTAGTGAAGTCAGGTACATCATGTAATATAATCAGAATAAAAACAGACTATTTATGGATTAGGTGTTCTTTTAGTTAGTGTTGTTGTTTTGTGGTGATGATGAGGATGTGTATGCTGGAGGTGATGACGTGCTTTGTGTTGGTGATGATGTGGTGTTTGATGGTGGTGATGATGTGGCATGTAATTGTGGTGGTAATATGGTATGTGATGATGGCAATGTAATAACAATTCACTGACTAGGATTTCTAATCGGTACATTTATGTTTAAGCGTTATGGAAAACCTTGCTGGCCTTCAAAACTCTATACACGCATATGTTCTTTGTTTTGCCTCACACCAAAATTTTAAGCAATTAAACATACTGTACACTTTAACGCATGATTGAATGATTGTCGTGCACAAGGCCGCCCAGAGTTGAATGAGCCTATACTTCACACCATACTGAAGGTACATTTGATATTACATTTTGGTGACACATTTTAATTACAGGTCTGTAATTTACTTAATTAGGAAGATATTCAATCCCATCATTAATTCCCGTGACTTTTTTTTTATTCCGGTGTACACAAATAAAGTAGCCGAGACAAACTAACAAACAAATACAAAAAATGGTTCCGATAAAAAGTCTTGGACCGTGGGGTGTATTGATTGATGTTGTGATTTATTCAGTGTAACGCTAGACGCTAGTTTTCGCGTGGTGATGACAGCGGTTGTCGGATGGTGTACGGCCGGCCAGGGGTTAAACACCACGTGACTTTGTCATCGGGAATCACGTGATGCTGGAACCGTCAGGTGATGTATGACACCATGCTGGCGTGGCTGAAATTAGAAACTTACTCACCAACGCGTCCATTCATCGCCGCCATTATGTTCGCCTATCAACCCCTCCGCCTCTCTTTCACCCCCCCCTCCACCAAAGTCACGTGCACGCACGCGCATAGTAGCACTCACCCACAATTAATCAATGGTTTCACGCGCAGGCTAACTCGTCCCGTACAGCTCTGCTTCGTCACTGGTCACGAGAAACAGGGGCGGAGCTTGTTCAACTTAGGCCCCGCCCTTTTCCTCAATGGCAAGACGCGCGCTTTAAAACATTGGCGTAAAACGAAGCATTACGTTTTTAGTGAGTCACACTCACCCAAAGATAAAGAAACTGGAATTCTTAATCATACTGGAGCCTAGCCGGTCACTAGCTCACAAAAATTACCTTTATTAAATTCTTTCTTCAAACCAAGTTCCGCCATGTTGGTGAACTTTTGAACCAGCTCATAAAGAGGGCAACATATTGCGTGAGAATTAAAAGATAAAATAAAAGGCAACATCTTGCATGAGAGTTAAAACAATAGGGGACTGGTGAATTAGATGGTAACATATTGTGGGAATACAAAAAGTCATATTTAAAACTGGTTATGACGAAGTGGAACATGTAGCACGTGACTCTAAACGCTAGTCGCAACAAACATCATTTTATTAGCATCAAACACAAAGCCAAAAAATCTTAGATGATTTAAAACAATTTTGATTCAAAAGAAAAAAAAACAGTTCATGATAGTTAATCTGTTTTAAAAAAATTAGTAACTTAAAAGAAACTGCTGCGATCATATCACAAATCTTATCACAAATCAATCACAAATCAATCACAAATCAAGACACTCTAGGCCCTCGCCTGGCGTGGCTTGGAGGCCGAGACTTTGGTAGTTTTTTAAATTCTTATGACAATTTTAAGAATCAGTAATTGAATTGGATTTTGTTAGATTTATCGAAAGTTCGCGAAGTGCCTACTGCCTATAGACTGCTTATAGATTTTCGAACTGCGCGTCTCATATGCAAATATGCTTGTGCACGCTTTCGTCGAGAGCTAAAACCTAATCCATTGCAATGCGGTTTTAGTTGAGTGAATACATTTTTAGGCATGTGTAGAGTGTATAAATAAAAAGTACAATCGGAAGAAGGATACGGCTGTATGAAAGATGGCTGGCTGTAAAAAAAACAGTTTGCACAACAAAAATATTGTTATTGCTCTTTAAAAAATTGTTTGGTTCAAATATGGGTGGTACCTTGTACACAAAACAGTTGAACTAAATAGCCGTCGCGTTTCTTTAACCAAACACGAAATAAATAAGTTGAGACCGAAAGAAAGATATGGCTAGGGAGGGATTCGATCCTGTCACCCAGTTATCGTGTTCTAACACCACGCCTGACATGCCCGCGTGGTGACGCCCTAGGCTTGTGATAACCGCCCACATTGTGTTGCTGCTTTACGTTTTGTTTCAGACAAAAACAATTTTAGGAGTTTTCGGTCAATTTAATTTTGGCATGAGTTTTTAAATCAACTTTCTGTTCTGTTTTTTGGTCAAAAGCTTTCGGTTGTCAAAAGTTTTCGACCAACTTTATTGTTTGAAGTTTTTGGTCGTTGCTTTTTATTTAACTCTGACTGTCAAAAAAAATGTTTAAGGCTATGTTAATGTGATCTTGAAGCTCGCATATTCAAGGAAAAACTTTGGTAAAATGTTCACATCGAGTCAATGTATCATCACAGTTGCCCACCTCCCCTCTATGTCTCCGTCTGTCTGTCTCTTTATTCTTCCATCCTTTACCCCAGGAGAGCCCCTCCTCCCTCCCGTAAATCTACCCCCCCCCCATGTAAAGTAACCGGAGTTGAATATCAGAGGGGCACTTGATGTCGACTACAAATAACACAAGGGCGATAACCGAATTATCAGGGGCAACAATTGGCCGCTGGGAAAACAAAGAGGACGGGCAGGGAACTGACCATGACTCATTAGATGCCCAGCAGACGAGGTCTGTTTTACCCCCCCCCCTCCTGCAGGCACCGTCTGCTTTAAGCCTCATCATCCCCCCCCCGCCAAAAAAACCCCAAAAAACATAACAATCCTGATTTTGTTTGATTCTAATGCTATCTCTCTCGCTCCCACCCTCCCTCCGCCCCCCCCCCCTCACTCTCTCACTCATGGGCATTTAGTCACACATCAACTAGAACACAAAACCAACACTGGCCTCTAAATGTTGGTTCTTGTGAGTATCATTCAACAAAACCAACACTGGCATGTAAATGTTGGTTCTAATGATTATATACAACAAAACTAAAACTGGCCTCTAAATGTTCGTTCGTTCGATTATCATACAAAAAAACTAACACTGGCATCTAAATGTTGGTTCTAATGATTATCATACAACAAAGTTCCATGCTCCCCACGCCATAGTGTCACTGAATGATACAAAAACAGTTTATCGCAGTAGGTTTTTGGACGGGACGGTGTGGTCGAATCGAATGGCTGAGCATAAGACTGCCTACCCACACTGCTAACCCAAAGGATTCAGGTTGAAATATAGAGAATACAAATGACATTTTTTTTAACTGGAATATTAAACAAATAATTTATTGTATTAAATTGTGCGTTGACTCATTAAAAAAAAATTTGATAGTGCACATATAAAAATCAATACTAGTGTCAAAAAACTTTTTGTTTCATGCGACCCATGGTCTACAAGACGTAGGACAGCCCTACTGTAGATCATTGCCTCAATACTGAATGTAGAGATGATCACATGTATTCTATGGCAATCGGTTGGCATGCATTTACAAATTATCGAATTTGGTTGGTATTAGTTTACAAGTTATCGAACTTGGTTGGTATTTGTTTACAAATTATCGAACTTGGTTGGTATTAGTTTACAAGTTATCGAACTTGGTTGGTATTAGTTTACAAGTTATCGAACTTGGTTGGTATTAGTTTACAAGTTATCGAACTTGGTTGGTATTAGTTTACAAATTATCGAACTTGGTTGGTATTAGTTTACAAATTATCGAACTTGGTTGATATGAGTTTACAAGGTATGACTGTTAACGAAAAAAAAAGCATTGATGATTGCCATGAGATTGTTTCTTAAGCTGCCTTCACAGCACCAAACACTGCTACATCTCTCCTTGTAGTTCACTCACTAGCCTTGACATTGCTCTCGTTTTGCTACCAGTCACCATTCCAGGGTAATCACACAGACCTCCGTAATCAGCTTAATCACAGGTTCGCCATAATGAGTTCGACAACCTAATCATAAGTTCACAATTATCAAAATATTTATCACCTTGATAATTTTGATGATATATAACCACACACGTAACGACGAAGGCCTACCACAGTACTAAGCAGGGGCGTAGTGAGGGGGGGGGGGGTGCGGACCGCACCGGGTGACACCATTTAGGGGGGTGACACCAAGGCAAAAAATAGCAAAATATATAGAGAAAAACTTGAGTGGGGGGGGGGGGTGCAAATCGAAAGTTTGAGGGGGGGGGGGTGCAAAGCGAAAACTTGAAAGTTTGTCCCCGGGAAGGGTCGCTACGCCTCTGGGGGGTGACACCATTAAGTGCCGCACCGGGTGACACCCGACCTCGCTACGCCACTGGTACTAAGCAAACTCCATACATAACCCACACAAAATCCTCCCACAAAACCTCACATAAACAAGCACAACGACAGTGGGCAGATACAATGTCGGATTGTATGATTCAGGCTTAAATGTCGCATCGTGTGATTCAGGCTAAAATGTCGCACCGTATGATTCAGGCTTAAATGTCGCACCGTATGATTCAGGCTTAAATGTCGCCTCGTGTGATTCAGGCTTAAATGTCGCATCGTGTGATTCAGGCTTAAGTTTCCCAACAAATTTCCCATGTTAATGAAACATGATTAATAACCTTTTTTTTTCCTTGCTGATGTGTGCTTGCGTTAGTTGAACTTGGGGATGGTGGGGGTGGGGGGGGGGGGTGAGTACTATTGATGACGCATGCACTGAAGTCAAGGGTGAGTACCCACAAACAACCCAATCACTAGTGTGAGTCGACGTGAGTCTATGACTCGCGCATTTGTAACAGCGCACAGAAAAAAAAAAGTTGTCAATCTGTTTAAATATCAGTAATTTAAATAGTTCACTGTACATTTGTTCAATCTGTACGATAAACATTTATTGGTGTTTTGTACACAACATGGATTCGAATACTGAATAGCTGTTAACTTGTCAATGTGTAAAAAATAAAAGTTGTAAAGTTTAAAATGGTTTTATGTAAATACTGGTTGTAAAATTAAATGTATGAAATTAACATTTTAAACTTGTACTCTTTTTGTTTAAAAACTTTAGCTAAAAATATCCGTTTAACTATTTCCAAGATAAAATCCGCGTGTTTCGATTAAATAGCAAAGTAGTTCAATGCGTGAACGGTAGAAAACTATAGTAGTGTTAACGTTAAGGTATTACGCGCTTTAACAAGTATTAGCAGTTTAGGCGATTGAAACTATTATGATTTTTAGTTCTATCAATATAATATACAGGATTGAGAAGTACTTGTGATGGCACTGTCATTAGTATCATAATATTTTTCAAACTAAATTAATATAAGTGATTAAAAATGTCTGCTATTGTGTTAAAGTGACTTCCATTCAAATAAATAGCCCGTTTAGGCTTAATTACTTATTAGCTGTTTTAGATGACTTGCCATTAAAGCGATGGAAACGGTCGTGTATATATACTATATACTGTGTTGACGTAACTCAACGTGATAAGTTAGTATCTTTATCTTTTAGCTGTCGTGTCTAATTGACAAGAATGTTATGTTTAACTAATTAGTTTGATTAAATCTTCATGAATGTAAGCATAGACATGAGTTTTATAATTATTTTTTCTTCTGTAACTAATAACGTCACACCCTAATAAATGTGTAGCTTAGTTGAGGAAAATTCAGCTATCCTGTTCTTAAACACAGATGATGATTAATTTTCAAATTCGGTTTTTTTTTGTTTAATTAAAAATGTGTGATTTAATGATGTTTTAAAATCTACAATAATGTGGTACAAAGATGATTTAGATTTTTAAATAATGCGATATTATGATGATTTAAATTCTACGATATTGTGAAATAATGATGATTTATATTGTACGATAATGTGATACAATGATGATTTATATTGTACGATAATGTGATACAATGATGATTTATATGGTACGATAATGTGATACAATGATGATTTATATTATACGATAATGTGATACAATGATGATTTATATTATACGATAATGTGATATAATGATGATTTATATTATACGATAATGTGATACAATGATGATTTATATTATACGATAATTTAACTGGTAAAAAATAACAGTTTTGTTCTTCGCGTGCAATTAATGTTATTATGTCTACACAGCCCCTATAACATGTTTCGTTTCTTTGTTCCAAGGACTATCGATACATAATTGATATTCGTACTCGTTATTATCTGTTTTCTAACCAATGCGTCATTAGTTCATTAATTAATTGAAGTTTGCACTTGTTTCTGTTCACAACCGACATTGGCTGCACGGCATTAAATCGAAACATAAGCAGAAGACAATGTACGGAATAAAATGACGCAAATATTTAACAGAAACTGATGTGATTTAAAAATTTAATGTAATTATCGTAAAAAAAACTTTAATTCAACTTATTATCAATGATTATTGTTAGCCACACACACAAAAAATTACCTAAAAATAATTGTTTGAAAAAGCCCGCAATATTTCCCGTGCATAAAGCGCAATAATTGTCTGTGCTGCGCAGTGATTGGTCGATACAAAGTAGTGCAGATGTGTGCGCATGCTGTGACTCATAAAATCTCACGCTTTGGCGAGTCAGACAAGGGAGGCTAGCGAGTTAAAGGCTTCAGGAGTTATGGTTCATGTCTCGAAATCTCTGCAGATTGCGCTAGGTCATTGCCGCTGATTGTCATGTTTTCAAATTGAATATCTGTAGCTGATATGTCCAATGTTAAAGGTCAAAAATGGATTTGTTGGTTGTTAGTGTAAAAAAAGAGTAAAAGTGGAACATTTTGGCGCTCTGAAGATTCGCTCCTTTAGTGGTACAAAGTCTGAATTGAAAACGCGTAAATATGATTTTAGCAAAAAACAAAATATTCATAGATAACAATTATTTTAACACAGTGAAGTTATTATTTTGAGATTCGCTCTAACAAATTTTTAAAATATTTGCTGTAAAAACTTGACGTCTTGGGCAGAATATGTATAGCTGGTTTTGTTTTAATGAGGACATTTTGTAGAGTTAGGACCAGGACATTTTGTAGAGTTAAGGACAGGACATTTTGTAGAGTTAGGTAGAGGAAATTTTGTAGAGTTAGGGACAGGACATTTTGTAGAGTTAGGTAGAGGACATTTTGTAGAGTTAGGTAGAGGACATTTTGTAGAGTTAGGTAGAGGACATTTTGTAGAGTTAGGACCAGGACATTTTGTAGAGTTAAGGACAGGACATTTTGTAGAGTTAAGGACATGACATTTTGCAGAGTTAGGTAGAGGACATTTTGTAGAGTTAGGACCAGGACATTTTGTAGAGTTAGGGACAGGACATTTTGTAGAGTTAGGGACAGGACATTTTGTAGAGTTAGGTAGAGGACATTTTGTAGAGTTAGGGAGAGGACATTTTGTAGAGTTAGGTAGAGGACATTTTGTAGAGTTAGGGAGAGGACATTTTGTAGAGTTAGGTAGAGGACAGTTTGTAGAGTTAGGTAGAGGACAGTTTGTAGAGTTAAGGACAGGACATTTTGTAGAGTTAGGTAGAGGACATTTTGTAGAGTTAGGACCAGGACATTTTGTAGAGTTAGGTAGAGGACAGTTTGTAGAGTTAAGGACAGGACATTTTGTAGAGTTAGGTAGAGGACATTTTGTAGAGTTAGGACCAGGACATTTTGTAGAGTTAGGTAGAGGACAGTTTGTAGAGTTAAGGACAGGACATTTTGTAGAGTTAGGACCAGGACATTTTGTAGAGTTAGGGACAGGACATTTTGTAGAGTTAGGTAGAGGACAGTTTGTAGAGTTAAGGACAGGACATTTTGAAGAGTTAGGTAGAGGACATTTTGTAGAGTTAGGACCAGGACATTTTGTAGAGTTAGGGACATGACATTTTGTAGAGTTAGGTAGAGGACAGTTTGTAGAGTTAAGGACAGGACATTTTGTAGAGTTAGGACCAGGACATTTTGTAGAGTTAGGCACAGGACATTTTGTAGAGTTAGGTAGAGGACATTTTGTAGAGTTAGGGACATGACATTTTGTAGGGACTATGAGCAGCGAATCTGTACGAGCGTGGCTGCATACAGATATATTTGTCGCTTGTACCAGGCTGAAGGTACAAAACACACGCCAGTATAACACAAGTTAATATAACACAAGTTAATAAAACACAAGTCAATAAAACACAAAATCAGGGTACTCGTCCCTGGGACGGTCATACGGTTGCTAAATCAGCTAAAACATGCATGCGACTACATTTTGTCACCTAATCAAATACCCCTCCCCCCCATGTGAAATGCGCGTGCTATGCTCGCGGTGTGACTCACGAGTTGACGCTCCGAGGGCGGGAATTTGTTTGCAGGGAACAACTTACTTGACCCTCTTTAGGAGATGATCCGGTCTCTTTGCCGGCCCGTACCCCACCCAATCCGGTCTCTTTGCCGGCCCGTACCCCCACAAGATCCCCTCCTTGCCGGCCTGCGTCCCATCCGATCCCCTTCTTGAAGCCACGTGGCGATTCAAATTTCTAGCTCCTCATATACTGGAGAACTTAGCTTGAGTGTGTTTCCATTCAATCGAGGCGAACTGTGATCAAAATAGAATCAAAATAAATCAATGAACCATCACTGTACAAACCATCAACGATGTAGCGTTGCCTCGTTCTTGTGTAGGCTAAAGACCAGCAGTGAATAAAATGTTGTTTTAATTATTTTCCGATCCGTCAAAGATTTTATCATCGAGTATTACTGGTGGATGCGGAAGAGGTAAAAACAAACAAAAAATAAAAATAGCCTTTCGGTAACTTTGACTAATCAACTGGAAACAATAAAATCACGTGATTACGGTGATTAACAATTATTGTCATTTAATTAATAATTTATTCCGTTGCTACAGTACATGGATTGACTAGAGAGTGTCTCTGTGTTTTTATTTCAGTGTGTGTGTGTGCGTTTGAGTGTGTGTGTACGCGCTAGAGCGTTCAAGTATATATTTATACGTGTGTATGTACATATGTGTATAAATGTGTGTGTGTGTGTGTGTGTCTGTGTTCATGCTCGGGACATGGTAATTATAACGGCGACCCCCCCCCCCCCCCCCCCCCAATAAAAAAAAACCTTCTGACAAAATCCTTTTAGCGTGGAAAACTTGAACGCTGTCAGAAACTACTGACAGAAATTATAGTTTTCTCTAAAAGCTGATTTCGAATCGCCGCAAAAAATATATATTTTGCCAACCCTTCTAAAATATTTTCGCTAAAATGTTTTATTTTCGGCAACTCACGAGAATTAAAATAACAAACAAATAAATCTTCCTTCACAGGTCGATTCTCGTTTAAACGAATATTTTATTTTTTGTTAATTGGTGCGCACAATAATCAGTTTAAAATAATTTATTGTATTATCATGAAAACACATTATTAATATAATGACCAGATTGGCATCAAAATACATTATTAAAATAATGACCTGATTATGCCTCCATAAACGACCACCTGTATTTTTGTGAGTTTAAAATCTGAATGCCGACACACGAGCTATTTGTGTGGAATCGTGTCATCTTTAGCACGTGTCTCATGTGTGAGCGCTCTCCGCACACAAGAAGTGTGAGCTGACGCACGGAGCGTGCGGGTTGTCTTACACGGTCGCACGCAACTTGACGAACAAGTACAGGCATTCATTGAAAAGACGCGATAGTTGTATTCCATTTTCTTTTTTTTTTAAATATAAATATCAAGGCACACTTAATTTTTCTTCCACCCAGAAATTAGGTCATTTACATTAGCAACAGATGAATGATTCATCCTTCAAAATGTTCAAAAATTAAAAAAAAAAATTCTTGAAATCTGTTTAAATTAATGATTCGGATTTTATTTTTATTTTTTCAAGCTAAAATAGAAAGACGTTTTCCGGTTGGCCATAGAATGAGTGACCTGTCATGAGGGATTTGAAGAGGTCAAGTTTGTCTTCATGTTTAGGGTCTGCTCGGGGTGTGTGACAGGGCCTGGTGGGTCATTGAGCGCCCCCCCCCTCTCCCTCTGTCACCCCCCCTCCCCCACCCCGCGTGCCATTAGATCTGCTCCTCGCACCATTTCACGTCTGTTTACATTCCATTTGTAGAAAGTCGTCAGGGATTTAGGGAAGGAAAGGGATAAGTGTCAGTGTGAGTGAATGGGTTGTTGTGTGTGTGGGGGGGGGGGCATTAACGTGTGTGTGTGTGGGGGGGGGGGGGCATTAACGTGTGGGGGAATTAGGTGAGTAATGCTGGTTGACCAGAGAGGTGCTTGTTGTGTTTTAGTTGGGGTAATGGGGGTGGGGGGGGGGGGGGATTGGGATCATGATGTGGATGGTGGATGAGATGTGGATTCTAAATGACTGGCCTGTAGATAGTTGATGAGAAATGCCAGGATGTTGGGATATTTGCTGGATTGTGGATGGGTAATGGGATATGATAAGATATCTATGGTTATTTAATTACTTGGTATATGGATATAGCATGGAAGAAAGGCGCTATTGTCTATCAGGGTATCGATAACTGGAGAATAAGGATGTTTATGTAATATGTCTCATGGATAATGATTGATTTATGGATGGGGGTGGATACACAGATAAGATTGATAAGATGTAACTCATCTGTTTTGATTGATAGTCTGAATTTTCACCACTTTAACATTAAATACAAGAGATATTGAATGGTAAGAATTGTTAAAATATAAAGAGTAAAGATATAATGGGTATAAACTTAGGCCTTGTTGAAACGTAAAAATTAATTAAATCTCAAGGGAATAAACTTTTTAATTATAAAGACTAAAAACGAATGAAAATAAAGTGTAATACATATGATATATAAAGATGGGGGAAAAATTACATGTAAATGATAAAAATGAAGAAAATGTAAATGATAAAAACGAAGAAAATGTAAATGATAAAAACGAAGAAAATGTAAATGATAAAAACGAAGAAAATGTAAATGATAAAATCGAAGAAAATGTAAATCGTAAAAAAAGGAGGAAATGTAAATAATGAGAAGAAATAAAATCGAGGGTAACAAACGAATGGCATCACATCAACTTTGCCAGGCGGATGAAGAAAGAAGTCAGTAAATGAGTCACAAACCGATGCAGTCATCTCCCCCACCCTCGCCCCTCCCCTCGAGAGTTGATTGAAGAAACGAGGAGAAGATGATGGGTGTTGAAATAAAAATTGGCCTCTAGGAGAGAAAAAATCTGGACGAAACGTAAAGATTGGCCTCTAGGAGAGAAAAAAATCTGGACGAAACGTTTGCTTGTAAAGCGATACGGAAAGTTGGCGAGAATTTTTGCTTTTTTTTTCGTTAATACATTTTGTTAGCAATTGGATGCGCGATTTTTTTTTTTTGGTTAACATCTGCGATGTTGATATTCTTATAGGCTTGTTTTTTTAATAGATGTATCAAAGTCTCCTGCGAATGAATCACTTAAAAAAAAAGTTAGTCCCGATCTTACAAACGGTATGTTTTTGCTGTGACGAAATCCGACAAGGGGACAGATAAAAAAATATGTAAATCTGTTTTTGTTGACAAGCGCTGTCAAGTGTTTGTCATATACTGGTGTGAATATTTTATTGCTGTAAGTCTATTATATTCTAGCTTCTTCCGGCCAGTGGCGGAACTAGAAAAAAGGGGCCACCCCGCAAAAAAATTTTTTGGGCCCCCCCCCCATATAAATATATAGGCCTATATATGTGTATATATATATATATATATATATATATATATATATATATATATATATATATATATATATATATATATATATATATATATAACATACGAACATAGGATACTTATTCATGCTGGCCTGTTCGTGTTATGAGAAATACGTGGGTTTTTTTTTTAAATTAAAACATCATGTCAAGAGTGTAAGTGCATTAGTCTGTTTGTAAAAATCAGTCATATATTATCTCTGCCGTAAATCCTTTAAAATCATATTGGTCAAAAGAATATAAAACATGAAAGCTTTCTGTAAATAATGGTGTCTCGTGTCATGTTTATTTTTATGTTTTTTTGTTTTTATTTTATTAATTTTAAATACATTTTCTTTTTATACAGTGCCATTCTTTAGTAAGTAATTTATAAACAAATAATAATAAAGAGAAGTAGTTGCTTTTTAATTTGTTTAGTACAAATCTATTAAAAAGAGGCTTATGAGCATCACTATTTGACCATTTAAAAAAGGGAAATAAGTCATGGAAGTGGTTTGAACGTTTGCTTATCTTTGATAAGTTTCATTGTAGGAGAAAGAGGACTCGGCTTTCACAGTGGTTTAAAAACGAAGGAAAAATGAGCGTGGGGTGGTGTCTATAGAATAAAGATAATCCAAACGCAGCTACGGTAATCTTTTTTACAAAACAAACATTAAGTCAAAAATGCAAGAAATTTTTTTTAACTATAACAATTTTTTTTATGGTCGGCCGTGGGCCCCTAAATGGCGTGGGCCCCCCCGCATTGCGGGGTCTGGCGGCACTGTAGTTCCGCCCCTGCTTCCGGCGTAGCTGTGTTCTCTCAAAAACTTTTTTTTTTAAAATATGAGCCTATAATATTTATATGCTTGAAATTCGTAAAAACAAAAATTATACTGCTGTTAAAGTATAAATAAATCAAGAATTCAATAAGTAAAAATAACTAAAGATCGAATTTCTGATAGTCAAAATAAACAAAATAAAAAAAAAAACAATCCGTGATCAGCGAAAAATTGGCCGATAAATGGGAAATAAAACCGGATAGCCAGAAAGGGGAGGCAATAAATAAAGAAAGCAAACCAGCAATTGACTCGGCCTTAAAAGCCGATTGATTTCCCCTACTCGAGGCACAGCTCCGCTTCTCTTTTGTTGGCTTTACCACTTAATCCGGGGGTCATCATTAGCTTTACACGTTAACTCCATGCTTCTTGTGATGGAGGAGGGTGGGTGGGCTCTAGGGGTGGGGTGGGGTACTAGAACCTTCTGTGGGGTGTAACAAAAGCAGTGAAATAATGTTTTATCTATAAATTAGTTACTATTAACTTTTACTTTTGGGGGTCATCCATAAATGACGTCACGGTTTTTTTGACGATTTTTACCTCCCCCCCCCCTCCCCTCCGTCACACTTCGTCACAAAAAGCCATACCCCCCCCCCCTAAAATGACGTCACACCTCAACCTACAACCCCCCTCAAAATTGCAGTTGAATTTTTTTAAAACATTGATATTTTTCCAAAATCTTGTCTAAACTATTACAATTTATTAAAACAGTTATCTAAAACGCGAAATAACGTCTAAAATTCGTTTTCTAACATTGCTTTTTTATAATGCAAAAATGTGACGTCGCAACATCTGACCCCCCCCCCCCTTCCCCTCATCACACATCGTCACAAAATTACGGACCCCCCCCTCCCCCTACGAGTGTGACGTCATTTATGGATGACCCCTTGACGTTCCCACATAACGACACGAGTACCCGGGCTGGCTCCCCTCTGTAGGTCACTAAAGGCTATCTGAGCATGGGCACGCCATAAGGGACACTGTAACCCATCCCTGCATATGCTGGCCATGGGCCAATAAAGGCCATCTTGGTATGTTCAGGCCATAGGCCAGTAAAGGCCATCTGAGTATGTTCAGGCCATGGGCCAATAAAGACCATCTGAGTATGTTCAGGCCATCGGCCAGTAAAGGCCATCTGGGTATGTTCAGGCCATGGGCCAATAAAGACCATCTGAGTATGTTCAGGCCATGGGCCAGTAAAGGCCATCTATGTTCAGGCCATGGGCCAGTAAAGGCCATCTGGGTATGTTCAGGCCATGGGCCAGTAAAGGCCATCTGGGTATGTTCAGGCCATGGGCCAGTAAAGGCCATCTGGGTATGTTCAGGCCATGGGCCAGTAAAGGCCATCTGGGTATGTTCAGGCCATCTGGGTATGTTCAGGCCATGGGCCAGTAAAGGCCATCTGGGTATGTTCAGGCCATCTGGGTATGTTCAGGCCATGGGCCAGTAAAGGCCATCTGGGTATGTTCAGGCCATCTGGGTATGTTCAGGCCATGGGCCAGTAAAGGCCATCTGGGTATGTTCAGGCCATGGGCCAGTAAAGGCCATCTGGGTATGTTCAGGCCATGGGCCAGTAAAGGCCATCTGGGTATGTTCAGGCCATGGGTCAGTAAAGGCCATGTAAAGGCCGTCTGGGTTTGCGAGGGGTTAAATTAAATAGTTTTGAGTTTTGCGACAACAAAGGTCGACTTTTGTCAGTTCCCAGTTACACCCCCCCCCCCCCCATTCCGTTGTTTAGTGCGGACGTAATAAATGGATAGCCATAAGGGTTGTCGCTTTGTTAGCAATATTATGTTCACGCATATTCAAACGTCACAGAAATGTTCTAGACTGTGTTGAGCTATTCCCATAAGTTATCCGACATTACCCAGAAAGCTATATTTAGAAATTTCCCACAATTCCCAGCCGAGTAATCTCCCTGTGGCGCAGTTAAATTTAACAAGATCCTGACTCCGGGAACTAAGACGCCATTTTGGTGACGTTACTTGAAATCAAACCCTAGCAGGTAGTGCCCCTTTCCTTTCCATTTCCTGACGGCCATTTCAAGTGTCGCGCGCCAATTACTGGAACTCGTGCGGTGTAAAAGTGTCAAATTAGCGACCTAATTAGCTCCTTGATTGGAAATTATCTGTACGAGACGAGAGGGGGCGGGGGGGGGGGGGGTGAATGATCACTGTAAGAATATGGGCTGTATCAACAGGACGTTGTACCACTTTAAGAGACGCTTGTTGGATTCACAAAATGATGTGATGTATCACTTTTACATGCGGTATCAGAGTTTCTTCCAGGCATCTCTTCGGGGGGGGGGGGGTGGGGGCGAAGCCCCCCCGAAAATTTTTTACCGCCCCCCCCGAACGAAGTGAAATTTATATAATTTATATAGAAAATATATACTTTTAACAGTGTCCGCCCCCCCGAAGAAAGTTTACCGCCCCCCCCCCCGAAGATTTCAAGTGCCCCCCGGAGAAAAAAGTCTGGAAGAAACACTGTGCGGTATTTTATTCAAATAATAGTGTGTCGATTTTGAATACGGTATTTTATTAACATAACAGGAATTTTGTAGAAATCTGATTTAGTTTAGATCAAGAAATAGATTAGTCTCATTTTATTTTTTTATTTTAGAACTTCAGCAATAGACCAATTCTTTTTTTGACAAGAAATGTATTAGTTTTAATTTTCCGACTAAATGTTTGACAATAAATGTACACGTTTTAATTTTCCGACTAAATGTTTGACAATAAATGTATTAGTTTTAATTTTCCGACTAAATGTTTGACAATAAATGTACACGTTTTAATTTTCCGACTAAATGTTTGACAATAAATGTATTAGTTTTAATTTTCCGACTAAATGTTTGACAAGAAATGTATTAGTTTAAATTTTCCGAGTACATATTTCACAAGAAATGTATTAGTTTAAATTTTCCGACTAAATGTTTGGCAAGAAATGTATTAGTTTAAATTTTCCGACTAAATATTTGACAAAAAATGTATTATTTAAAATTTTCCGACTAAATGTTTGACAAGTGATGTATCACTTTAAATTTTCCGACTAAATGTTTGACAAGTGATGTATTACTTAAAATTTCCCGACCAAATGTGTGACTATCTAGATCTGCTATCACCAACAACAAATTACATCCACAACACAGACAGCATGTAACAAATGTTAGTCAAAAGTTATCTGTAGCCAAATAGTTAGCCTAATGGTTTCTTAATTTAAAGATATTTTTAAAAATCTATGTTTATAACAGAAGGAAAGCGTTCAAAAATCTCTTTAAAACTCAATTTAAAAGAAAAACTCATTTTTTTTTTTTTTTGTATTCTATAAAACACAAGCACTGAATCACTACACATCATCTTAACAAAAAAGTGTCAGTCCTGAAATTTATAATTTGATTGCATAACTTCACACACCAGAGTTTGATTCTTTTTAAACTTTGTTTGTCAAATTTAACTATGTGCATTTAAAAATTCTAAAAAGTGGTCATGGTATGAAGTTAACCGTTTGCCTGGATGTCTGGAGTCAAAGAAGCCTTGGTCTTTAGTGCGTCTGATGCTAGAAACCTGCTCATCATAGTACGCCCTTAAAACCACCAAACACCCACTCGCCAGTGTCAATTTGTCATCGATTACTGTTTATCGTCTCCACAGCAGCGCCTTAATACTGTACTCACTATTTGCTACAAGTACTAGGACCCACCACCTCTACTGTAATCAAAACAACATAGATCTATTTCTTAATTAGTATAAAGCATTTTAAAATTTGTTGCATTTTATCATTAAAATTTAATTATAATAATTGTGATTTGTATATTAATATTACATTTTTGTTTATATATTGAGTAAAGTTAGTTAAGCTAAAAGGGACACCAACACATATATTTATATTTGTATTTGCATATGTCGTATCAGTACTGAACAATTAATAAAAATGTTTTGTTTTGACCCCCCCCCCCCCCCCCCCCAGGAGCTACGAGCCTGAAAAAGATGTGTGGACTGAAGTTGAAGAAGGCGAAGCTTATCTCCCCCAGGAGAGATCTAATCATAAAATGGTAGCTGTTGGGGAGAACAAGATTTTTATTTTGTCGGGTAATTTTCAAATAAATGTATCCAAAATTAAGTATACAAAATATGAAATGTTAATTTTTATTCAAAGGGGGGCTATCCAGCAATTCTTGGCCGAGGGGTTAGTTTAACTGCAGTTATTTCTCTTTTACCGTAGATAGAAGAAAATCTTTTGTTTTTTTAATTCTAAAAAATAGTGTTAACGTAAAAAGAAAACTATGCAATTAATAACTTTAAAAAAAAGAATCCAATATAAAAAAATTATGCGATATCATATAAATTATAAAAAGAAATGCCAACAAATTCCTCTGATTAAAAAAAACAACTTCGTCTATACAAAAATCTAACCACTAAGTATTTGTTGAATTGCTAGTTGTGTTTACGTAAAACGTAGGTCTAAATGTAACCAAACAGCAAACACACAGCAGTAGACTGGAACAACTTAGTAGGGCGTGTTGTGGTTAGTGAATCGGGACTTAAATCACTTTATAAAAGACAATGATAGCTGTGTTAACACGTGTGTATCACTTGAACACAGGCATCAGCTTTGACCCAGATAGCTACTCCAACGTAGACGAACGGTCACTGTGTGTGTACACACTGCCGAAGGTTCGAGAACAGCTGGCTCAGCTGACCGGGAAACGTGTACACATTTGGGACCTGAACCACCCCGTCATACCCTACCCTCGCAGTAACGCCGCGGTAGTGGTGTTAGGTAAGTGGTAGTGTGTTGTAGGGTAGTGGTGTTAGGTAAGTGGTAATGTGACAGTAGGTTAGTGGTGTTAGGTAAGTGTTAGTGTGGTGTAGGGTCGTAAGGTCAGTGGTAGTGTGGTGTAGGGTAGAGTTGTTTGTGACAACGTGACCATAGGGGGGGTGGTATTTGTGAAAAAAAAACGACTGTTGGGGTGACACGAGAAAATAAAACGTTTAGATCCGAGGGTTACCAATTTAGGATAGTTTAAAGTATAGATTTAGTCTACGTTATAGACATGACCATGTCACTCAACAAAACAAAACCTAACTATTCCATGTTTTATTACACAGACAGGAGGACATGCACACATGTAGCCTATTAAAACAAACACGGGATGTGTTAACTAGTAAAAATTAACATGATGATTTTCTTGTTTCACAGGGGAGACGATCTGTGTGCTGGGAGGTTTCAATCAGTCCAAACGATCCGTCTGCACTGTGGTCCACTACTACGACACCCACAGAAAGAGGTGGAGGGTGGGGTTTGGACTGCCCGAGGGTCATTATTCCAGCCTGGACGGGGTGGTGCTCACAGTTCCAGACACAAATAAGAGTTTTTGCTTCAACGACAGAAACCTTTACAAAAACTGGATTCTGTGGTAGACTTTGCTTCAACGACAGAAACCTTTACAAAAACTGGATTCTGTGGTAGACTTTGCTTCAACGACAGAAACCTTTACAAAAACTGGATTCTGTGGTAGACTTTGCTTCAACGACAGAAACCTTTACAAAAACTGGATTCTGTGGTAGACTATAAGAGTTTTTGCTTCAACGACAGAAACCTTTACAAAAACTGGATTCTGTGGTAGACTCGGCCACAAAAATGTAAATAAAAATATAGCTCAAGTGTTTAATCATTGTAAATAAATAATTTTTTTTTATATAAATAATATGATGTGCATGTTTTTTTTTAATCAGAGAAAGAGGTGTGGGTGCAGGGAAGTGTGTGTATGTGTGGGTGAGGGAAGTGTGTGTATGTGTGGGTGAAGGGAAGTGTGCGTATGTGTGGGTGAGGGAAGTGTGTGTATGTGTGGGTGCAGGGAAGTGTGCGTATGTGTGGGTGCAGGGAAGTGTGTGTATGTGTGGGTGAAGGGTAGTGTGTGTATGTGTGGGTGAGGGAAGTGTGCGTATGTGTGGGTGCAGGGAAGTGTGTGTATGTGTGGGTGAAGGGTAGTGTGTGTATGTGTGGGAGGAGAGCAGAACAGATTTTAAAATTTTGTCTTGAGAAACTGACTATCAGTTTCAGTGACAAATTGTAGACATATTCAGATTTGTGTCTGTCGCGTTACCTGAGCCGTACTTGAGTGTTCCATCAGTTATGTATTTTTGATTTGGTGCCACTCATCTCCCCCTCCTATTTTGTTACTTTAACTGGATAAAACATTGTTTCCACAGAACATTTTACGATTTTTCGTCTCTGTACACACCCTTTGAATTGTGTCACCTGGTGCGGATCGCACTTCCCCTCCCCTAAGAGATGCCTGGAAGAAACTCTGCCCCTCCCCCTCCCCATCCCACCCCGCCTTGTTTCGCCACTGGGTTGAGTTCAGATTCTCTAAGACAGTGGTTCTTAACCTGGGCTCGATCGAACCCCAGGGTTCGGTGCGTCAGTCTCAGTGGTTCGTTGGAGGTCAAGATACCCACCCGACAAATGATTCACGATCGGTCAGTACGGACGATAAAAATTAGAGAGGGTTTAGTAAATGCACATATGAAGCAGGCGGGGGTTCGGTATCTCCAAAAAAAAAAAAAAGAACCACTGCTCTAATAATAATTAATGAACTATTTGAGCAAATATGAACTAACTAAAATGGTCATCTATATTTAGTATTCTACTTCTTAGTTATCGAGGCCTTTCAAACGACATGTGCTTTGATTGTCAAGAGTTCGAGACAAATATTTGAACAGAAGTGTTACTTCTAAAACTCGGTTGTGAAAGATTGCTAAGTAAAATACTAATAGACTAAGCATAATTAATTAATTAAAAATATAAAGTTAAACCTCATTCTCGTTCTATGGCAGTGGTTCGATCGAACCCCATGAGTCAGTCTCAGGGGTTCAGCGGAGGTCAAGACACACACACATATGATTCACGGTCGGATTTCGTCAATGTGGATGATATAACTATATATTACTATATAAATAAGGTTTCGCGAATGCTCATATGAAACTGGTATAATTCGGTACATCCAAAAAGAATAAGAATAAGAATCACTGCACTTGTAAAAGAAAACGAGATTTAAAAAAAAATATTTGTAAGCATTTTTAAAGAGTTGTCAGTTAATGACATTAAGCTTTTTTTAAAAACCAATTTAGCTTAGGACAATGTTTAGCCCATTGCCCTCTTCCCCCCCCCCCTCCCTCCGCCTCAGAAATCACAATTTACTTGAGCTCTCCTCCACCCCTTTAAATAACAATTTAGTTTTTCTTTTTCTTTTTTTAAACAGCGATTTCTTTACTAAATATTAACTGTTGGGTCAACATGTTTATTTTTATTCAGTTGGAAAAAGAGAAAAGAGAAACTATTTTCAAGGGGTAGTGGGGGAATCTAGAATCTAGATCCAGGATATAACCTGTTAAGCTGTCGTAAATATTTTGATCCTTGTTTTTCATCAAATTATTGTTTTTAATTTACGCGACTGCCACGAAACACGAAATAACACTAGCTTTAAGATCGAAAGCGAAACGAGGAATAGTTTAATAGATTTTAGATTCGAAGTCTACGAATTTAACTTTATGAAAACCTCTCAAGTCAGAACATAAAATAAAATGAATACCATTGTGACACAGGTAGATCTAGATATATAATATAGGCCTAAGTTATGATCTTTATTACATTTTTATTTTTATAGATAGTAGATTCTATACTATACTATACTCCGGTGTCTGTCTATACTATTGTATTGTAACTTACTTGTAACTATGTTACTATATAGACTAGATAGGCCTAGTTTTATTTTCTAGAATCTAGATCTAGGTTCTAGGTTAGATTCTCGTAGTTGTAGATCTAGTATGTTGTTAAGTTTTTTTTTGGTAAAATTATAGTTAGATTCTACTATTCTAGAGATTCATGGGGAACCACTCTAACTTACAGATAGCTGCTTCTTATATACAATATAGTATAGGCCTATAGCAAATCCTGCTCGCAAACACTTCTGTTAAAAGTTAAAAGTTAATTTCGGGCCTATAGGCCTATATTGATATATTAATATTTAGCCATTGATTTTGGTTTATTATTTAATTATCTATAATATTTGACTCAAATATAGATCTATCACAATATACTTCTATTAAAGCCTTAGCAATGAGGCAACTTTTTTGCACATTACTAGCCTTGGACGATTTTACGCACCTAAAACAATATATTACATAAAAAATAAATAATAGGCCTAGTAATACACAACCAAATGAGTATAGATGAGTAGTAATAGATCTGGTAGTACATCTAATTAATTTCTAGATCTAGGAATTCTTATTAGGCCTAACTATTTCAGTAGAATTATATAAAATAAATTCTCAAAAACCCTGCAGTTGATGATCTGTAGTGTAGTTATATTAATAATTAATTATTATGATTTATCTATTATTGAGATTGGTCACTAATACTGTCTTAGTGTCTAGCAGTAGCATTGCCATAATAATTTTATATGATGTGCTTAAGAAATATTAACTGTTGTACAATACATTTGAATTTTCAGATTGAATCTTTACAAAAAGAATTGGAGAAGCATGAAAGCCGACTAGAGTCCATAGAGAGACTAGGGAGGCTGACAAACATGACTGATGAGGAGATGTAACTATGCTTACTTTATGTGAATGTGTTGGGAAGGGGGTGGTTTATCATTTTGTTACATATGGCAATAATAATACTGCCTTTGTATGTACATTTATGTATTCTAATTTTTGCTGAATTCTGCTATTTTGAGTAGTATGATTTTTAAGTTGATTAAACTGGCTAACACATCCTTTCTTTTAAAGCAATTTACTGTTTACATCCCTTACAAGATGTTTAATGATGTGTAAATTATAATATCAGTATGATAACTACTAGTGCTAATAGATTGAACAAACTGTGTTAAACATCTTTTATGCCAAAAATTCCATCATACCCATTTTTTTTTAAAAACTGAATTAACTGGAACTGGGCTGCAACAAAAATTATAGACATCATCTATGACGTGTTGTTTTCTTCAGTACTGATATTAATGCTGTATAAATTTTGTCAACTTAAATGTTGTCTTGTCTTTTTCAGGAACAGGCTGATAGAAGAGAAAAAATGCCTGGAGAAAAAGATTGTAGAGAACAGTAAGTACTAGTTTTTACAAATAATCGCTTCATACCAGCCCAGTATCAGTCACTTTGTTGATCCCCCCCCCCCCCCCCAAGCATATTTTAAATGTGTTGTCCAGCACTAGCAACCAGTGTTGTAAAAAGACTGCTGCACTAGTACACAAGCTTCTCAGTATGTAGATATGAGTGTTTGCTCACATAGCCTCTGATTGAGTCCATCATATCTTGTGCAGGACTTGACATGTCTATAGATCCCTGAGGTCAGTGATCTAGGTCGAAGTGCTCCATCACATAATGATGTCGTGATGTCTGCATACATTCATCATGCCTTCAATGTCACTGTACTATGAGGCCTACATGTCTGACATCTGTGGTACATTCATATTTAAACCAACAGGCAGCTTCAACAATGAAGACTCCACTTAATGCTAATAAGTCAGATAGCTTGATTGTGGATAAAAATCAATCAGTAATCAAGAATTTAATATACTTTACCTTGATCTACATCTATGTTACAAAAGAAAAACCTGTTTTATTTTAACAGAAAAACAACTCAAAAGTTTGCGCTGGGAAAATTGGAAAAGTATGATAGTTTCTGTTATTTTACTAGGTGTGGTGTACCTAGGTTATACTTTTTATTCTGGTCAATTTAATGCACAGACAGATGAATTACAATCCAGGTGACCTTGTATTTTTATAGAAATAAAAATTTAAACATTTCTGTTTGAATCTTTTATTTTATTTTTTGTTTTCTTGTTATATGTCAGTCCATGATGGTTCATTTGAACATTCTATGTTACATTCAGTAAATCAATTGGATTATATATTTAAAAAATATCTTTCTAAGTTATTGTCAGGTGTGTATGACTGGCATATAATACATCTTTTAAAGCACAAAACATGACAAAGCTCTATGTGTTATAGACATCATAAAAAATCATTTAAATTATATACATAGTTCCCACCACAGTAACTTCTAGTCTAAATAATTACAAAAATTTACATTCATTAAGTTTCAGTAATTAGAGAAAAAAAATTCAAGGTATCACCATGATGTTGTTTAAGGCTTAAGCAAGGAACATTAAGGATGATTCAATGGTGATAAGTCAAAGTTTTCTTTTTAAGACATGGGGTATTGAAACTATTAGACCTCAGTAGTGAACTACAGATAGCAAAAAATAACAAGCATTTGAGGTAAAACTGTTTAAAAAACTGAATAGAAAGCACTTACTAGATGTTGGAAATATGCCATTTTTTAGGAACTGACTGGTTCTAAATAAATGATTAAATCTAGTTACACTGAGGTAGATGCATAAAATTTAAAAACACATTTTGTTCACATATTTTTTTCAATGAGAAAGTTGACAGTGAGTTGAGCTGATAGAACAAGTCAGCAGTTGTATACATTGATCTGTTTTTAAATAGACAACATCCAAAAGTGTAAAGTCATTTGATAAAGGATATTACAAAAATAGAGACACTGTAGACGCAATTCTCAAGAGTAAACTCTTTGTAGCAATGCAAATAATCACCAGCAATGACTATACTACTGTAAAACAACATTAGGAATGCTTCATCATAAGCACTATGTAATTTCATGAGCAACAAGAAAATAATGCACTGTGGTTTTAATTATATGGTAGACTTTGGTTATATTTTCTAACAATGATCTACAGTATAGAGTATAAGTTAGGGTGAGTGATTTCCCTAACATAAAAGGTATATAATTGTGTCCTGAACTTGCACCAGATATAAATATTGAGGTACAAAGGGAAACCCTGACATCTTAAGCTTTCATGTTCTTCATGTGTTGTCTGGTGTACTCCCACACAATCAGGGCCCCACACACATGGACATTAAGTGACCTTATGACCCCCTGCTGTGGGATCTCCACACACACATCTAAGTTCTGGATGATGTCCACTGGTATACCTTCCCTCTCATTGCTGTAACAGAAACAGATTTTTAGAATCATCTAGATCTATGTTATTAGTAATATTAGTTTCATAACTATTGAAATGATCAGTCAAATTTAAATAAAATCTAACTACACACAAGTGAGTCGATCCATCATAGTTATATAAGACTGTATGTAAAGACATTAGGTTATGTTTGTTTACACTCCTCAAAAATTTTTCCCCTACAAGGACATTCTGTTATGATTTTTAAAAAGACTATATTACAAGAGACAAAAACCTTACCCCAGCAGTAAAAGTGTCTTCTTGGGGAACTGGTACTCCTGTAGACAGACACTGTTGGCTGTCTGCTCCACCCCCACTAGAGTGTAACCCTGTACTCTTTTCTCCTCCAGAAACTCAGACAGCCTTGGTCTTAGTACCTGAACCATGAAATAAATTCATTCTATGTTGAAAAATTTGCTTTTAGTACCTGAACAGTAAGATAAATTCTATGCTGAAAAATATCTTAAATACAATTATATTTTTCTTACTTCGGTGTATCAAGAGAATTTTTAGAAAACTATTTAATGTTAAATTTAAATATTGCAAAGATAAGTTTATTTTTTTATAGCAAGACAAAAGTGTGTAGCTGACCACACATTTTAAACTGTTAAAATCTGTACAAACCTCAGTGATGGTGATCCACTTCTGGGCTGAGACACTCAAGTTCTGGAACATCCTGTCCTCTACATACGTCAAGTTTCCAATAACAAACTCAGACACTCCAAATATTTCACTTGTACGGCAGAGACCTTAAAAAAAAAGGAAAAGGTCTATGAGTTGTCACATTCTAAGTCAGAAATATTTCTACAAAACCAATAAAACCTTTTTTTAATAAACACATATTAGCAATCACATTTGAGAATGGAATCTCGTTTGCAGTTCTTTTATAAAAACCATAGAGAAAAAAGGTAAATAAAAATACTATAAAATATGTATTTGTATTTGATCACAATGCCATAGCTTTAAGGTCTATTTATGAAACATAAAATGATTGTATAAAATCAATTGTATTATAATTAACGTGTTAAAACATGAGAACTAAAGGGTTTAGTAATTTTTAAAAATGGAGGGTCATTTACAGGAAAATATTACATTGGAAGTACATTTCAAGATTATCAGCTGAACACAGTTTGTGGGTTAAAAGGATTATGATTAACCACTAAATATAACTAATGAAAGTAAACATACCACCCAAATTAGGTATTTTATCAATAAGGGAGGTGACTAGGACTAAACCTCCTTCTGCACGTTTCTGCCTCTGCATGACCAGCTCAGCCTCAGTTTCCTGATCAGGTGACATCTGGCGCCAGGGCATGATTTTCTTTTGTACATCTCCATCAGCTGACTCAACAATATCGTCATCATTTTCAGCTGAAAGTATTTGAAGTTAAGTCATTAGCAAGCAAATGAAAGGCAAGTGTCCCTATAGATATACAGATATTGGAGACTTATTGCAATCTGCAAATAAAAAAAAAATCAGAGTACAAACCTTGGGCTTTTGTTCTCCATGGACCTTCCTTACATTGAGCAAGGAGCGGAGAAGAATTTTTCAGTGGCAACAAATGATTATCTCCCTTAGCCCATGAGTTGTTTCCCTGGATAAAATACTTGGGCAATATCCACTCATCATCAGCTAAACAAGCCAGCCTAGGCAAGGTGTGAAATATTGTCTGGGGAAAAAAATACATTTTCTAAATGCCATGTTTTCTACAGTTAATAAGCATGTATCATTGCAAAGTTAGTTAATTCTTTAAATAATTACCTCCATACTGTAATCTCTGACAGCATCAAATGCAGCATACATATAATTGCTTAGTAATTTAGATACAGTTGCACTGGCATTTCTGCACATAAAAAACATAAAATTTATGGCAGAGGGCTAAAATTATTTAATGCTGGGGATCAGGAAGATTTTTCTGTCTAGAAAGGTTGTTTTTGTATGTGATGAAATGTTTTTGCTACACTAGTTTCTGACTAAAACTACCACTATCTATGATATTCAGCTTTATAAAACTACGAGCTGTTTTATATAAAAAAAAAGTATTTTGGGAGCTAGAAATGGCAGATTCTGCTCGCCATTAAAGTGGTGAGACATAATAATTAAGGCCTAGTTTTAATGTAACTTTCAAATAATTTTTAAAATGACTGGTACTTTAAAAATGTACACAAAAGAGTTACCAAACACTTACCCATTGCTGAAAATGAAATTGATGGAAGACTCAACCATGAAGAACTGTGCGATCACATCTTTCAGTTGGAGTGACTGGCACTGTTCCCACAGTCTCACTACTGTGGTCTGGGCAAAGATTCTTGTATTGTAATGGTGGGCCATTGTCCATGGCAGGGTGGCTGAGAAGGCTTGGGTGAAGTACTGACTCTAGGGATAGATACACAAATATAAGAAGGCTTGGGTGAAGTACTGACTCTAGGGACAGATACAAAAATATAAGAAGGCTTGGGTGAAGTACTGACTCTAGGGATAGATACACAAATATAAGAAGGCTTGGGTGAAGTACTGACTCTAGGGACAGATACAAAAATATAAGAAGGCTTGGGTGAAGTACTGACTCTAGGGATAGATACACAAATATAAGAAGGCTTGGGTGAAGTACTGACTCTAGGGACAGATACAAAAATATAAGAAGGCTTGGGTGAAGTACTGACTCTAGGGACAGATACAAAAATATAAGAAGGCTTGGGTAAAGTACTGACTCTAGGGTCAGATACAAAAATATAAGAAGGCTTGGGTGAAGTACTGACTCTAGGGACAGATACAAAAATATAAGAAGGCTTGGGTGAAGTACTGACTCTAGGGATAGATACAAAGAGAATAGTGATTTAGGATTTATGCAAGTAAAAAATTTAATCTACAACAGAAAAATCTACTTTTATGATGACAGCAGTCTTAGGTTGTGAATGCTGAATTTTATGTGCTACTCTGAATAAAAAAAACCAAATGAACAAATTAAAAATACCTGTAGATTAGCAGGTAGCTTAGGTCCTAGATGAGAAATGATAAGGAACAGTGAACAAAGGCACACACTTCTTTTATTGTCGTACTGTGGACAGAAGTTTATAACATTTATACAACATTAGCTTATCTCAACAATTTAGATAGATTTAAAAGTAATTTAAAATAATAACAATTTCATAGTTTTACACACTTAAAAACATATCTAGATACCAATTTGTAATTGCATGTATTCAATAGTTTTACCAGTTTAAAAACATCTAGATACCAATTTGTAATTGCATGTAATTGATAGTTTTACCAGTTTAAAAACATCCCAAACGCTGGAGACATTGTGTGGGAAGCGACTGATGAGCAGAATGACCAGCCACTCCAGGTTTTGTCTGACTGACGGATGACATTCTATCTCCAGGGCGTGCCATAGTTTAGCGATGTAATCCTGACACGTATCCTAGTGACATCACACAACAAAAAATAGAAAGCCTAAATTCACCCTCTTTTAGTAATTTTTAAAAAATATACTTGTAAACGACAAAAAGCTATGACAAAAAAACTAAATCAATGATCAGAATTAATGTTTTTGATGTATAGTTCTATTATCCAGTGAAGTCAGCAGTACCCAGCAGTATAATTAAAGTAAAAACTTCATCACACTTGCAACAATACTCTATTGTTTTAATTTTTCACTGCCTTACAGTAGCTGTCATTTAAACTTATTTTGATTTTATTTATCTGATCCCACAGAACAATTGAGGTAAATAAACTTTTCCTGAGGCCAGGGACATGAGATGAAGTAGAGTTTCTCAAACCTCTTTGATGAAGTCAGCCAGCAGCAGGAAGACAAGGACCATCCGGTGCTTGTGTCTGTGACTCAGGGAGTTTGAGAACTGCTTGTATGTTGTTTGAGCAGCAAGGTCAAGGTACTTGGCCCTCAGGCTGGTGATTAAGGTCAAGGCAAAGTTGAGGTCAGCTGGCACGTCAGGACGAAGTTCAGACAACCAATTGAGGATGATGATGCGTGTGAACATATCATTTCTGGACATGCTGCTCAAGAGAAAGGAAAAATCAAACAAGTGCTAATTGATGCTTTTAATATAAACTGTAGTTGCTAAGGTTAACAGAGGTCAGTGTTACAGAAGATTCACTGGATTAAAGATAGTACAAGTGTTTCTTGAATTTAAATAGAGTATAGTATTATTAAAGCATCAAACACTTAACCAACAAAATGAGGATAATGTTACTTCATAAACGCTAATTATTCTTTCAGATGTATACATAGAAGACATAAAGCTTGTATACTGCCACAAATTGAATCACAAGTTGACTAACCTTGTCATTATCTGATTGACAGAACAGCCATCACCAAGGCTCTCAATATAAGCACAGACATCCAGCCATAACCTAGCAAGAATAATTGCATTTTGTGGGTATACTACTTTACTCTTCAACTAAACAATTACAGCTTTTTTTTATTTGTTACAATGTATATTATTAAATCTGAACACTTGAAGTTGAAAGTTATTTTATTTACTTTCTAAGGTTTTTACTTATTTTTTTTTAAAGAACATTATTATGTCTTCTTTTTTTTCAGGCCATCGCTATATTTTATAAGAACTTAATCCATCCTTTGATGAAAGAGTTACAATGTTAGCTATAGAATGAATGACGAATGAAAAGTTACCTCTCTCCTTTCTTATGCATGGCACCAGAAAAACAGCCATCCACCAAGAGAGGCACCACCCTCATGGCCACCTGTCTGTCAGTGTCACCTTTAAGACTGTGCTGACACAGGTGATCAAACACAATGAACATCACACCTGTCTTGTCATAGCCTAGTTCACATGTCTTCTCCAGGAACTGCAAGCAACAGTAATTAAGAGTTCTAATAACTGATGATCTTGCTGAGTAGTATCAATGCTGGCACATACAGTTTCAAACATATTTAGAACACACTAAGGATGTGTACTCTAAGCTATTGCAGTTAATTTAGTAGCAAATTACCACTAGATGGTTTGGAAATTTCTTTTGTGTACTTGGTCGATTTGAAGTTTTGAAGCTATTTTAGACAGAATTATGTTGTGGTGATCTCCCCTGAATTTTTTTCCAAGAGTTTTATCCCCTTGTACCAACTTTTTTGTGGAAATATCAACAGTTAGTTACCTTATCCAAGCCTTGTCCTATAACAGAGTCTGGGCTCTGCCTTAAAACTGCCTGATGCAGAAATAAAGGCAGAAGAGCTCTCAACTTTCTCCAGAACAACACATTCTTCTTCTCCTCAAGCACATTGCACCAACTCAGCTCCATCAGTTTCACTACATTATTGGGATCTGCTACTGATAGGAGCTGAAATATTCAATTTCAAAATTGATAAGAAAAAATTAGCATTGGGATATCAAAATTAATAAGAATTAGTATTGGCTAATTCATTTAAATTCATTTACTAAAAACTGAAAACAAATAATATATGGCTGATATAAAGTTATTTTATTTTGAAAAAAAAATAGAAATGTGTAGTCAAATTGTAGTTTGAAGACTTCTAATAATAACTAAAAGTTTAATGTATCATTTTTCAGTAAAATTATTGATAGTATTTAACGTTTTTACAGTACTTACAGTAAATATTTACAGTAACTAGTTATCTGAATTATCAAATGTTTTATGGTAAAATGCACACCAAATGAAAATAAAAATATGAAAGTTAATTTGTAGGGCTCTACCTCTGTCATGACAACTTCTAGAGCTTGGAAAACTGCAACATCAGAGCTGCCAGAACCTAGGCCCAAGTCCTCCATGGCCTGGTCAAGGGCCTCAACCATATCAAACTTGAGACTCCCCCCAGCAGCCTGTCTGAACATGAACTTCTGGCACTCCCACTTGCTGGAGATGAAACTGCTGACAATACTGCCCACCTGGGCGTTGGAGACATTCTCCTGGCTGAGAGAAATACAATTTCTTTTGTTAAAAAGTTGCAAGCCTAACTGAGGGATTTTCTTGGTGAAAACAAGTGGCATTTGTTTTCTAAAATTACCTAACACATTCTTTTGGCTAAAATATGTCTATTTTCTACTGTATGACATTTTGAGACAAGGCACTTATAAATTGTTAAAAGTCACAAGGTTACCTAGCTCCTATTAATTAATGTATACATTTTTTCATGTTCTATCATAAGTGGAATTGAACTTCATAAATTTATTAATGACTGTAATCTAATAATTTTCTAATTGGATTTGAGTTTATTCTTTCCACTTTCTAGTTACAAGTAGAATGGATGAAAAAAAAGGCATGCAGATAAATTAATTGTTATCTAGGTTTTGTGACACTTACAAGGCAAAATGAGTTGCTTTACAACCAGAGTTATTGTGAGCTAAGTAATTTTTGGGATTTTATTTATGCAAGAATACATTTGTGGCATAAGTTTTATATAGGACTGCTTATCTTACAATTAAAAAAAAATTATGAAAATTTCAAACTAATAAGATTGGTATAAAATTTCTCAAAAAAATATATTTTTGGATGGAGGTAAAAGTCATCTGTAAAAATTTAAGTTGCCTAAAATATTTTACATTAAAATCATCAAGAAAAATGCTTCAAAACTAAGAAAATAAAAAAACCGACTAAAGTGCTATGTGACTCATAAAGGAGATCACAATTTAGATACAAGGATATATACTAACAAACTGTAAACAAGGTTATTATTAAGTCATTACCTGCAGTTTTTTTTAGTAAAAGGTAAAGGTATTTGCGAGAGTCTTGGCAGTAAGACCATCTTTTGCACTATTTCAGCCACACATTTGCTGTCACTTTGCGAGTAAGTGTCGAGTATTTCCAGGACAGCGGCCAGAGTTTTCATGGCTGACATGTTGAGGATATCAACCTGGTGCTGAAAACATTAAACATTGATAGAAAATAGTTACAAGTAGAACTGAGCATGTGCTAGATGATAGCAGTATCATTCAACAGAGATAATTACAAGTTTAACTGCCATAATGAAGCAACTAAACTATCTACAATTTAACAAAAGACAACAAAGTACCTGTGAATTCATATAAAAAAATAGTCAAATTTTGGGAAAAGGACAGAGTGCACAGAATAAACAGGAGAATTCTACTCCATAATCTCCATAATTGGTATTTTAATTTGCATAAGTTTGACATTTTTTTTACAGTAACTCTTTTATGTCAGGACACTTTGGTTGGTTTTATATGAATTTTACAGTCTGCTACTTTAACTAGTGACTGAGGACAACCACTACATTTCTGCATACATTTATTTCAGTGTGTTCAAAAAAATACGAATTTAGCATACAAGTATTTATAAATAAAAGTAAAAACAGCTAGTTCTTTTTTTATTCACCAAAACTCAAACAAAAGCTTCCATATTAGTTTCTTCCACTACCAACTACTATGTGATTGTCTTGTCTCCTATGTCATTCAGATTGCACTATACATATTCTGTCAGACAAACAAAACAAATACTCTCTATATCATCTATCTTAAAGCTAACCCTAAATATTTTAAATTTACAGATTCTGCCCCAATCTACAGCTATTCTGGTCATGCTTATCATACAACCTTCCTATACAAATTATGCCATTCCAGGTAGGAGTTACAACTGCCAGATGAAACAGGTATACCAACTTACCTGAGTATGAGCATTTGGCTGGACAGAAAGGGAGAAAACTTTCCCAACAAATGCCAGCAGGTCAAGCAGCTCAGCATGGACGCTGTCACTGAACCGGCCTAAACAAACAAGCACAGCGGTGTAAAACTCTATTTCCCCTATGTCATCAGCCTTGTTTTAGCAATAAAAACAACAGGAAATAAAATAGAAAGAATAATTAACAAAATCAGTGCAATCTATGGGCAGGTACATAAGAAGTAATAGCAGCTGGGCCTAATAGCTGTAGCAAGCCAATATGGCTTCTACAGACCCAGAAATAAACATTAGTGAACCAGAGGGAAGAATCAGCACCTACCCTCAAGAGGTCATTGGACAGCCTATTCCTGATATAGTAAGAAACATCTTTAAAAGGCACTGCCAAATATTTCTTCAGAAGAGAATCCACCATTTTGTCTTGCAGTTCTTAAAATAAAACATTTTAATTAAACATAGTAAAGGGATTAAGGGGTCATTTTTTAATGACAGCCATGTCAATGGTATCCTGAAAAATTGATATGGATATGTGTAAGAGTTATTTTAAAATCTTAAATTTTTCGAGACACAAGAAACTTTTAACCTGCATATAATATGTATTCATTTATAAAACAGTGTTTTAAAGAAAGTCACATTTAGTTGGAAGTAGGTAATTAAATTGCTGTAGTTTGTAACTCTGCTGTAAGTGATGAATGAAAACAAATGGAGGTCATGTAATGACTTTTATATGAAAGCAAATGCTATGAAAGCAAGTGTGTGTGGATGGGGTGGGGGAATGGCTGAAATTCCAATGCTTGTTAAGACATAAATGAGTTACCCTAAAGATTAAAATTGTAATATTATACATATTAAATTAATAAAACCCAAGACTTATGACCGTTATTTAATAAACTGTGATAACAAAGAGTATTGAAAACAGTTTTGATGAAGGAAACTTACTTCCTGC
The DNA here is from genome assembly GCF_028476545.2 of Physella acuta. Lineage (NCBI taxonomy): Eukaryota > Metazoa > Mollusca > Gastropoda > Physidae > Physella > Physella acuta. The sequence goes on from NW_026732050.1 coordinate 269,325, forward strand.
CTCCAAGACAAGACTGTACAGTAAACAAAGGCTCTTGTCAACTTTGCCAGTGTTGATGTACGCCCTGCTCCTGATATCTGTAACAGTGTCAGACACTTCTCCCATGATGAGGCCTAGAGGTGTCCCCAGCAGGATCTTCATGAGCCCACCCTCTGCTGTAGCCTCTGTGTTCCTCTCTGTGGCATCAGCAAACAGTAGCAGCATCCTGGCCAGGCTGACAACCTTATAGCCTTCCACAACCAGGGTCCCATTTTCTCCTGGGGTCAAACAAATAATTTATTGAACAACCTTGTAGCCTTCCACAACCAGGGTCCCATTTTCTCCTGGGGTCAAACAAATTAACAAACTTATTGCCTTCCACAACCAGGGTCCCATTTTCTCCTGGGGTCAAACAAATTAACAAACTTATTGCCTTCCACAACCAGGGTCCCATTTTCTCCTGGGGTCAAACAAATAATTTATTGAACAACCTTGTAGCCTTCCACAACCAGGGTCCCATTTTCTCCTGGGGTCAAACAAATTAACAAACTTATAGCTTTCCACAACCAGGGTCCCATTTTCTCCTGGGGTCAAACAAATAATTTATTGAACAACCTTGTAGCCTTCCACAACCAGGGTCCCATTTTCTCCTGGGGTCAAACAAATTAACAAACTTATAGCTTTCCACAACCAGGGTCCCATTTTCTCCTGGGGTCAAACAAATAATTTATTGAACAACCTTGTAGCCTTCCACAACCAGGGTCCCATTTTCTCCTGGGGTCAAACAAATTAACAAACTTATAGCTTTCCACAACCAGGGTCCCATTTTCTCCTGGGGTCAAACAAATAATTTATTGAACAACCTTGTAGCCTTCCACAACCAGGGTCCCATTTTCTCCTGGGGTCAAACAAATTAACAAACTTATAGCTTTCCACAACCAGGGTCCCATTTTCTCCTGGGGTCAAACAAATAATTTATTGAACAACCTTATAGCCTTCCACAACCAGGGTCCCATTTTCTCCTGGGGTCAAACAAATTAACAAACTTATAGCTTTCCACAACCAGGGTCCCATTTTCTCCTGGGGTCAAACAAATAATTTATTGAACAACCTTGTAGCCTTCCACAACCAGGGTCCCATTTTCTCCTGGGGTCAAACAAATTAACAAACTTATAGCTTTCCACAACCAGGGTCCCATTTTCTCCTGGGGTCAAACAAATAATTTATTGAACAACCTTGTAGCCTTCCACAACCAGGGTCCCATTTTCTCCTGAGGTCAAACAAATTAACAAACTTATAGCTTTCCACAACCAGGGTCCCATTTTCTCCTGAGGTCAAACAAATAATTTATTGAACAACCTTATAGCCTTCCACAACCAGGGTCCCATTTTCTCCTGGGGTCAAACAAATTAACAACCTTATAGCCTTCCACAACCAGCGTCTCATTTTCTCCTAGGGTCAAGCAAATTAACAACCTTATAGCCTTCCACAACCAGGGTCCCATTGTCTCCTGGGGTCAAATAAATCAACAACCATATTGCCTTCCCCAACTGTCCCATTTATCCAGGGGTTAAGCAAATATTTGCATACTTTATCAAGCTAAAAAAATATTTGTATAGTTTCTACAGCTAAACAAGCATCAACATAATAATTTAATTTGTACCTCTAATACATGACCACACAATTTTTTATTACTCCAGGAAAAAAGTGTAAGTAAAATGAAAGGGATCATTAAGCGCTATTGCTTACCATTATGAATTCCTATTGTTTAGCATGGAAAATAAATATTCATGATTAATTTTTCCAGCAAGTGAAATCAGAAGAAATTATATTTTCTATATGAACTTTTGAATGAAATAATTCACACCGATTACGATTACCCTAGTTGTCAAAATATTGTTAGCTTTTAGAATAAAATAGTATCTTCTATTGTTTTAAAAGGAAATTCAAATGACAGTTTCATTATTAGTTAGAAAGGAAATTCCCCCAAAATACAAAAGTACTGAGTAATTGTGTTTCAGCTAATCACCTTCTTTGTCTTCCTGCAGGTATTGTTTAGACAGACTCAGCACTTCATTTTCACTCCATTTCTCCTTCACAGCTGTGGAGTTCAACCAATCAACAACAGAGTTCCATAGAGTAGTGCCCCTTTGTAGACTCTCCTCACGATAAAGTGGAGACAGTGTAGAAAAAAACTCACTAAGGCCTGTTTCTTCCTGCATGCACAACATTTTTAATTTAAAAAAAACAAACAAAACACATTGAATACATTATTTGCATAAATCTAAACAAAAAGACAGCTAATAATAGAATGACTTTGATAATGTAATTATATTTTAAGCATTTGTTAGACAAAACTGGCCATCTATTTTGAGAAAAAGTAAAACAGATTTTCCCTTTAAACCTTATGCTGCACCAACAATAACACCAGCAGCACTTACCAAATCTACAAGGTTGATCAAAAACTGACAGATAAAACACTGGATTGCTCCCCTTGTCACCATTTCATGGAATGCAAAGCAGGACTGCAGAAGTTGTCTGAGGGAAGAAAAGTTCAGAAATTACATTTATAAGCAACATTATTTTAATTTAGCAACGACGCCAATTTATTTTATTAACACTTGGTTAATTAAAAAAGTTCCCACTCCCTCCGCCCCAACAGTTGCTCAGTTGCTGAAGGTTAACTGACCTTATGAAAACATAGGCGTAACAAAATTAGTAAGAAGTTTTTCCTAGAGAAACTACAGCCTTTTATCAAACTAAACCTACCTGACTAGCTGTAGCAGTTGGTGGTTGAGGACTGGCTCAGGTGGGATGTGTGCTAAACCTTGAAACACAAACACTAAAGGTATAGAGCCCCAGCTGTTGTCACACACTATCTGCAGCAAGTTACGCAGGTATTCAACTACAGGAAACAACATAGGAAAATATTTTTCACAGCTGATCATTAACTCATCAACTAATATTTTTTAACAAAGAAGATAAAAAAAGCAAAGATAAAATCTTTGATGCTTTAGTGTGAAAAATTATGTAATTTGTCAAACATTTATTAATTACACAATCAACTAATTAGCAGTAAATGAAAACAAATGTTTAAATGAAATCAATGAATGTGCTACTATACCTTTTTGCTCTTTAGACAAAGCACAAAAAAGATTAGCAAAAAAACTCCTCAGGGCTTCACCAATGGGAGAAGATTTTCCAAGCTCTGTTCCCTCATACCTTGTGGGAGGTTGATAAATGTACATGAGTCAAAGGAAGGTACATGAACAGATAAAGCATATCATTGGTTTGATTCAACAATAGCATTTTTAAACTTTACTTAAAAGATGAGTTGATTGCTTATGGTGCATTGTTAACTGTACAAACTTTTGAAGATACATTATGTTAGCTCACTATTAAACCAAAGTGAGGTGATATAAAATTTTCTAAACTATTACCTGCTATAAAGCTTGTTCTCTTGAAGATACATCAGAAGGTCATTAGAAAGAAACTAGAAAAATAAACAAACGCTATTATTAGCAACCTGAAAACAGCAACAAATTAATTGTAAAGAAATAATCTGTTTATCATTCATATGCGACAGAGTTTTATGCTCACCTTCAGCTGTTTATGTGAGATGAGTGGCACCTTCAACAAGTCCAAACTAAGGAGTGTCAACGCCCCCCAGCGTGACATGTAGTGGCTATCATGATGGAAGCATCTCGTTATTATAGTAATCAACCATGACGAGTGTAGCAATGACACGCCTGGATGGGAAAGATTTTTAACAGGTAAGAGGTAAAAATGCTAGAAAATTGATAAGTCCTCCAATCTATTCTGGGTCTGGACATATTTTTGTTAGTATTAGTATGAAACTTTTACCCTCAACAGATACAGTAGTAGCATCAACAAGTTTCTGCATCCTGGGTAGTATTGGCTTGATCACATGGACCTATGAATGGAGCAATGGCATGAAATTTTAAACAGAATAAATAATCACACCATCCTGCTTCTGATAATTGTTTTTTTAATGTAAGAAATTATAGCTATAGTATTTATTTATTTTGATAGCAGCTGCCATTGATATCTATTGATATCTAAACTCACTTGTTTCTCTTCCAAGGTTTCTATGAGGAGAAAAAAGTTTTCCCACACTGCTGTCAGCTGTTTGGTGGATGATAAGGACCACCAGAACAATGGAGCCTGGCTATCCCCAGCTGGAACTGTCAGGTCCTCTGTGAGGAAGTTTTCCTTGCTGCGCTTAGTTACATCAGCAGCACTGGCGCCAAACTCGCATGAGTTCTTATTGCAGGTGTCTACCAGCCTCTTGAGCAGGTACATGGAAATTTTTCTATGGGATGGATCCGCAGACACCAACCCTGCTTGCAGGATACGCCAGAAGTTGTCAGAACAAAGCCTTGAGGACAGTTCTGATTTCTTGGACTCTTCAAGAGGGAAGAAGTAATTCTTGAGGCAGTAGAAGACAAACAAAGACTTCCATAAAGATTCCTTATCTACTTCCCCATCACTGGTCAGGTGTAGAGGCCTTGTGTACTGCTGCCACAGCTCAGCTTCGCAGTCTCTCCTCAGGGGCTGGGGGATGTGAGGAAACAGTTTGGCTGTTACAGTGAACGCTTTAGAAAAAGCTGCGTCGTCTGTGCTAGCAGAAGTGACTGCTTTAAAAATGTGAGAGATGTCATTGTTAACATTGCAGGAGATCTGACCAATCAGATTCAGGTAATCTCTAAACAGGTGCTCATGGTTCAGTAAAGATCCTAAAATTTCAAGGCTTAGAAAGTTATTCAGCGGTTCACTCAAGAAACGATGATAGGCGTCATCACGATATGAGTATAATAAACATCCATTGGGCTCTATACCGCAGTTAGCGAGCAGGGGCATAAACAGTTGGGTCAATACAACCATCAACACACGACCATCAAAATGTTCTGTGCTAGCAAGTATCACATTACAAATCAGAGCCAGAGCTCTCCCTTTCTCTGAGTTACTTTTGTCAGACTCAGGAAGCAAATGAAGTGAGTAAAGCATAGGAAAACAAACATCTCTGACAAGATTTAACAAAGTCTCCTCAAAGATACCAAAGCCAGTACTGCCTGAATGAAACATCTGGGTTGATGTGACTCCCTTCAATGACAGCAACAGCTGGTGTATTTTGCCTAGGCTGCATATATATTCATTTAGTTCTGTGTCAGTGAGCTGAGTTGTGTTGGAAGTCTGGAGCTTCAGCTGTAGAGGACTGACCATGTATTTGATGACAACTTCAAATGGAAACTGTTCCAGCAGATCCTTTTTCCTGGCCTCAAACTGCTTATCATTGTAGTCTCTCTCAAAATGATCCATTGTAAATTTTCCTGTAATTAGGTTTTTTTTTTAAAAAAAGTAATTAAATTCAGCTTTAATGAAAACAATCCTCAAATTATGCAAAAAAAAAAAATTTATTGTGGCTTAAAATTTAAAATATAGGTTCTGATGTTCTAAAACTTTGATATTTGATAGCATTATTATTGGGTCGATTCTATCTGGAAAAAGATATGCATGCGCAATGGAGAGAAACTACCGCCTTCATCTGCAGCGATGTTTTCGATGGTACTGCACATGCATGTGTTTTCAAGCAAACTGCAGAGCCCTAACCCTAGCGCAGCTATTAAGGTCACTGAGAATGTACATGACTATTGAGGTTCGTACTTTCTGCTGAAACATCTTTTTCCGAGTAGACACTTCGTTATTATTAATATTATGAACTTAGAAATGGAGTTTTAGCACTGATGACACAAGAAAATTGCTTTTAAAATGCTTATCATCATGAAAATCTCAGAATATTATTAATATTTTGATGTAATGCAACTCACAAGACTTTTTAGACTAATAAAATAATATAAAATAAATGACAATTATTAGACTATCACTTAGATCTTAGAATAGATCTAGAGATCTAGATTTACTAATTTTAAATTAGTAGGCCTAAATCTAGATTAGTAATTTTACTAATTTAGGTCTGAAACACACATATTACACTTTATTATTACTTATTACAAATATTACACAGAGTTACAGAACGGACACAACCAACCAAATAGGCCTAATCATTTACAATAATTTACATTATCTGTTATCATGATACATGAGTGATGGTGAGTACACTAAACATCTAGAATCTAGATCTAGTCTCTAGTCTAGAGTTAATATCCGATACAGTACAGAACAGATACACTGCTTGCTGCTGTGCTGAGATACAATTCAATACAGTATACTGTATAGAGTCCTTGCAAACACGTGACCTAAATCACGTGATACCTACGCCCGCCGCCACAGTGGTGTACATCAGACGTAAACACAATCAGCTGTTCGCCAGCGCTGGACGTGTTCACCAGCGCTGGACGTGGTCACCGTATGTAAAGAATCGCGCCCGCGGAAAAGGAAAAATATGTTAAAAAACTTGAACTCTTAGGAATTGAAGATCCTTATACAGTTATTGACAGTTTCGTGGATAATATAAATATGTGGCCGAAATTTCTAAATAAAAATACTGTTAGTAATACCGTTTGCGTTTAGAGTTTAAGTAGACGAAGCTGATCAAATGCAGTAATATATTATAGGCTATCTACTGTAGCAAACGTGAGACCACTTAACTCCTACAAAACCCACACTACAACGGCTAATATAATCCATGGGTAATAACCAATCTGGGTAGCAGGTTATACAATTTAAGACCCTTATAATCCAGCAGGGAAGTAATCAGACACATTAATACTGACATTCAACCCTCATGATGGCTGCCCCCACCTGTATCTAGCCCACAATAAAACCTAAGAGGAGTCTGCCCTGCCCTCCCCTGAAAATGTCTCACCTCCGTGATACCCCGCCCCACAGAGATAGTATTTCTTATATAATTTTGACCCTCAGGGCCCAGCAGGGAGAACAAAGGGGAAAGTCCCACTGCTCTCCCCTCAACACTTCTCACCTCGGTGTCATGTTATGTCATTTATAGCACACATGGCTTATCAGGGGAAAGCATTAAGGCATTAAGAATCTTAACTCTGGACAGCTACACACTAGTATACTAGCTACACACTAGGTGCCTACTGTAAACTACTAGACTGTAGGCCCTATGTTGACCTGCAATTGTATCAATTGTAGACTGGGTCCATTGTTATTATTCTAAACCATCTCACTTATAATGTTTCTAGCTTGATTTGTTTCTTTTATAAACAGTGGATTTAAAAAAAAAAATTAGCCTAATCATTAACCAAATAATAATAATGTGGTTATTTGTTGTTGGCTGGTATGATCTAGATTGTACTACTAGGCTACAAAAACTTAGTAGACCAATTACTAGATATGAATTTGAATTTAATTAAACTCAGTCCAGTATCAGATACATATTGCTGTAAAAAGACAGCAAAGTAGGTAGGCCTTAGTAATTTATTAAAGCCTTCTACTACAATAATATCAACTACATACTTGTATAAAGTTTTTACAATTTAATTTAAGTATTTTAAGTAGCAGATTCTAGATCTAAGTCTAGTCATACAATCTATTTCAATTTCAGAAAATTTCGTTTGCTAAAAAAATGATTAGATAATAGAGCGAGGTTTTAGATCTTAGAGACAATTAAATGCTTTATTAGGCCTATTATGACTACTTTTGATTTATTATGGGTGTATTTTTAATCGAATGTAGATCTAAAGTAATTAAATTTAAGTAAAGAAGTAGATTCTAGATTCTATGTCTACCCAGCGGAGCCAGGTATTAGGCCTACTATTAGATCTTATTATTCTTATTATTACTTTTGACTTTGTCTTTTACTATTAGTATTTGTGAAGGTCGAGCATATTTGTTTTATTAATAGTTATCTTTTATAATTAAAATGAAGTTTATTATTTTACTGTCCTTACCTGAAACAAAGTATCGAGAACTGCATTTGATCAGATTCGGCTACTTTAACTCTAAACGCAAACAGTATTACTAACAGTATTTTTATTTAGAAATTTTGTCCACATATTTATGTATACGAAACTGTCAATAACAGTATAAGGATCTTCAATTCCTAAGAGTTCAAGTTTTTTTAACGTATTTTTCCTTTTCCGCGGGTGCGGTTCTTTACATACAGTGAACGCGTCCAGCGCTGGTGAACACGTCCAGCGCTGGCGAACAGCTGATTGTGTTTACGTCTGGTGTACACCACTGTGGCGGCGGGCGTAGGTATCACGAACGGACGTGACGTCATATGAAAGGACTCTATACAGATAGTCTCTAGAGTCTAGTAACTAAGTCATAGTGATCAGAGTTTCTTCCAGGCATCTCTTCGCCCTCCCCGAACAAAATGAAATTTATATAATTTATATAGAAAATATATACTTTTAACAGTGTCCGCCCCCCCCCCCCCGAAGAAAGTTTACCGCCCCCCCCCCCCCCGAAGATTTCAAGTGCCCCCCCCCCCCCCCCCCCCCCCGGAGAAAAAAGTCTGGAAGAAACAAGTGATAGTGATAGTCCCATTATATAAAAATTAGGTAAAATCACGATATAGCGTCGGTTATTATTCCGGAACTGTACAGCAGTAAAAAACAGTAAAATAATGGCGTAATCTGTCGAGCCGTTCCGGAAACCACCGAAACTACTGTAAACAATCATTTATTTGCCGCCATATTATTTTTAATACATAATGTTTAAAAATGTGCAAGGATTGATTTTAGTTGCATTTTAAATACCTTTTTGCTAATTATTTTGTATTTCTAATTATTTTAAGTTTACGTGCTAATTATTGCTGCTACTAAACATTATTCTAGTTATTCTTACTACTTTTAACTTTAGTCAATCTAATCGTCTTATTACTAACAGAACTAGATTCTAACTAGATCTAGAGCTGGTTGTCGCAAATCTTCTGCAGGTTTTTTCTGTTTCTTAAAAAAAAAACATTAATTACTACACTCGACTTTATTAATAATATTTAGATTTACTAATTGTTGCTATTTTTTTGTCAGTTAAACATTAAATTAAGTTAAAACATTAATATGCACTTGACTTTATTTTCTTTCAACGGTCAAATAAACTATGGTTTACAGTAACGAATGTTACCGAAACTCAACGAACATTACCCAATAATTTCCGACGCTATATCGTGATTTTACCAAAAATTATTAGTCTGAGTCACTCTGTGAGAGTCTGAGTCACTCACCAAAACAAAAATTAAATTAATAGTGGAAACGATAGATCTATATTCTACTAGATTGTAACTAGATTTATAGTGAATCAAATAAGTTATATAAAATCTGATGAGATATGTAAGGACACATACAGACTTTACTAGAGTAACATCTGGCCATATGCAGCCCAGCTGGCGAAGAAAAGAAAGTAGGTTTAGTTTTGGGTCCGTGTAAATTTCGAAACCGTGTAATTAACTACAGAAGAAAACCAAATTAGATCTAGAGATCTAACTGTAAATCTGACCTAACAAATTTTTAAATTGTAAACAGCAGTTTTATACTAGATTTCTATAATGGTTAAGGCTAGGTCTCATCAAGGAAGTATTTGTATAGTGGAGATATTAATGTTTTACATAACACCAAGGTAACACGTTCGATGAATGCGCGTCAGAGTTTCTTCCAGGCATCTCTTCTAGAAGAAACACTGATGCTCGTTTAGGTCTATAGGCCAATATGGCTTTTTTGGACCTTATTGTAAAATCATTGTGCGGAATATGAAGACATTAATGGTTTCTCCTGGCTTTAATAATACTTTGATTTAACTTTTGTATATGCTTCCTACTTACACTGATGATATTTAAAAAAAAAAACTTTTAATATGAGCTAAATTAAGCTTATGCGACGGTAGAGAGCTAGACTGCCAACCTGAAAGTCTCAAGTTTGAATCCGGGTTCATATAAAATATAACGTCCACCCATCTCTAATGGGTACCTAACTCAAGTTTGGGAAAGTAAAGGCGGGTGGACATTGTGCTGACCACACTATCCCCTCATATGCCGAGGTCTCTGAAACACAAGAACTTCTTTATTTGCCGTTTGTGTCTTGGACACAACGGGAAAAGATAATAGCATTTAAGCAGTGGCTTAGCGAGGTCGGGTGTCACCCGGCGCCGGTGCGGCACTTAATGGTGCCACCCCCCCCCCCCCCCAGAGGCATAGAGACCCTTCCCAGGGACAAACTTTCAAATTTTCGATTTGCACCCCCCCCCCTTCAAACTTTCGATTTGCACCCCCCCTCGAGTTTTTCTCTATATATTTTGCTATGTTTTTGCCTTGGTGTCACCCCCCTAAATGGTGTCACCCGGTGCGGTCCGCACCCCCCGCCCCCCCCCCCCCCCCCTCGCTACGCCCCTGCATTTAAGCGCATTTGGCGTAAAAACCTTATACACGTAGACTACAATCATAATATCAGGCTTCTCCAGATAGTTAACAAATTTAAGAAAAACCCAACATTATAACAGCCTACACATTCTAAAACTTGTTCATTAATGAATTTAAAAATCACATTTGTTTCCATGCATTTTTAACTTAATGGACTCGAATGTTGAAATATAGCTTACATATATGCAAATATGGACAAGATTTATAGCACTACCCTGGGTCCATCTGAGAACAATCAGGAACTGGCAGATCGGCAGACGGGCGGTTGGTTTATTGACGCCCTACCCCAAAGATATTACGTCATTTATCAACACCACTCGTCCAAACAGGAACAATTTAACATCATTATCATCGGCGCTTTTAAAGACAAACAGTATTGTAGTGATTTGTATAATGCAAATCCACGGTAGAAAAGTATACGTATCCTCGAATAGGCTTCTTGTGAAGAACGGTGATGGATATTGCCTACAGAAAGACAGTAAAAACATTGATGTCGGGTGATGAAATGTAATAGTAGGCACAATAGGTGTAACGGTATTTCGGGGCAGTTTGGCGGTGGGGGTGGGGTGTTGTAGTGGTGGGGGCGGGCGGTAGGTTGGGTTGTGCTGTTTGATGAATAGCACCTCTATGTGAAGTATATCAGTATTATATTTATGACTGACCGAGCACTACTATCTGGAGCACTGTATGTGGGAAGTTACCGCAACACGATCAGTCGATTACCACATAGTGAGACCAATAGCCAACCCACCAAGACGCATGAAACACTAGGCCTGGTCGTTATTTATTGCCGTTGCAACGATCTAGGCCAATATTTACAATGCATAGATCGCTAACGTTATCAATCGAGTTTACAACTTCACTTCTGTATGTAACAAATCGTTGCCGTCGCCATGTACTTACACTGTTATGTGGGATTTATACTTATATCTGCTTATGCTGGTAAGTTTATTAAACATATAACGTAATATATGGAAATTTTGTAAGGTTAAATTAATTATTGTGCAATTAATGTGTACAAAGACAGGTATAACAACTACAATTCAGACGTTACAGAAAACAGTTTTAAACATAAGGGTTTCTCGTATAATAAAAGTGCTTCACTTCTAATTCTATTCCTAACCATATAGCCAGACATATATATATATATATATATATATATATATATATATATATATATATATATATATATATATATATATATATATATAAATATATGTGTGCGTGTGTGTGTGTGTGTGTATTGCGTGTATATGATTTGTTTATGACGGTTTCTTTTGATGTATTTAATTGTGTACTTATAAGTTTAGTCCTTCTATGTGCGTATGTGTCGTATGTTTATGTTTATCTGTGTTTGTATGTATGTCTTTCGAGCCACTGAACCTTGACATCTCTACTACAGCAGACGGCCAACACCTAGAGATCACAGGCCTGTCCTACCTGCAGGAAGGAACAAACTGTTCTGTGACATGCAGCGTCCGACTGACCAATTATTCCCTGGTGCCAGAGCTATTCTGGGGGAGGGAAGGTGGACTTCCGGTCAATCATTGGATAGACAACAGCACAGTGAATGTAAAAACTAAGTGTATCTCGTCTTAACGTTATCCAACGGATGCGATTATCGTGTTTACATAAATATTAACGTTTACTGCATCTTGTATACCATATTGTATAACAAGCTAATAAACAATAAACAGGGTTTTATTCAGGTATCGATTTGAACGTTCCTGTTAAAATGCGCCCCCCATTGAAATACATTATTATTTTTTGAAGTATGTTTCTTCTTTCGGAAATGTGTAAAAGTAAATTTCTATTGTCTATTTCTATTGACCAAATAAAATAAAATACCAAGTGCGTGGTCGTGTGTGCATTGTCTGGCAAAGTCACAGATCAGAATTGTGCCAGATCAGAATGATGCCAGTTCAGAATGGTGCCAGATCGGACTGGTACCAGATCATAATGGTGCCGGATCAGAATGGTGCCTGATCAGAATGGTGCCTGATCAGAATGGTGCCAGATCAGAAAGGTGCCAGATCAGAATGGTGCCTGATCAGAATTGTGCCAGATCAGAATGGTACCAGATCATAATGGTGCCAGATCAGAATGGTGCCTGATCAGAATTGTGCCAGATCAGAATGGTACTACCAGATCATAATGGTGCCAGATCAGAATGGTGCCAGATCAGAATGGTGCCAGATCAGAATGGTGCCTGATCAGAATGGTGCCTGATCAGAATGGTGCCAGATCAGAAAGGTGCCAGATCAGAATGGTGCCTGATCAGAATTGTGCCAGATCAGAATGGTACCAGATCATAATGGTGCCAGATCAGAATGGTGCCTGATCAGAATTGTGCCAGATCAGAATGGTACCAGATCATAATGGTGCCAGATCAGAATGGTGCCTGATCAGAATTGTGCCAGATCAGAATGGTGCCAGATCAGAATGGTGCCAGGTCATAATGGTGCCAATTCAGAATGGTACCAGATCATAATGGTGCCAGGTCAGAATGGTGCCAGATCAGAACGGTGCCAGATCAGAACGGTGCCAGATCAGAATGGTGCCAGATAAAAATGTGCCCGATCAGAATGGTGCTAGATAAAAAATGTGCCATATCAGAATGGTGCCGATTACATTTGGAAGTGTGACCTATATCAGATATGGGCTCGAAATTAAAACATAAACAACAGAATTGTTACTTTCCCGATTTCAACCGTCATTCCTCAAAGTCAATAAACTCGTTTATTTCAAATTTTAAAAATTCAAGCTTGACATTTTGCTTTACCACAGGAAACCTCGACGTACACCACAACTATAACATTTACAGTAACTGCTTTAGATAACATCCGGGAGCTTATATGTTATTACCGGCTAGACAGTGACGAGAAAAGAACAACTTTTACCCCTTATGTTATACGTAAGTTGAAGGCAATTAATGTCACATTGTTGTATAAGCTACTCTGCTGGGGGAAGTAACTCCACGTCTGTTTGTGGACGCAAGCTGAGTCATCTGTTTTTAAAAACTAAATAACAATCTCAACGATCACACGTGTTATAAGCTGATTAAATCTAAGCTTCAGTTTGAAAATCATAACCTAGAATATTATTATTTTTTAACTCTAATCAATTAGTAGTTGCTTTACTAAACAAAAGTAAGCTTGCGTAATTAAAATTGATGCGTGATAGTCTCCCTTGTCATATGGTCGTGGTGTAGGGGCGATAATCACATAATTATTTAATCACTGAGACTCAAGCATTTGATGATTTAGTCTTTTAAAATATCAGAAACATAGATTCAAGTTCTGTAACTGTTTCTTAATTTTGCTGTTTTTATTTCTGCAGTGGTGCCCCTTGATCCGGAACTATCTGGCCTAACCTTGGTTGAACCAAATACCGAATACACCTGGACCTGCTTGTCTAATGGATCTAGCTATATCCCGCCTAATGTGTTTCTTAGGTTCGTTCACGCTAAAAAAATAGACACACCCATATGAATTAAGATTTTTAAAAATTGTATCATAATATAAAAATTCGTATAAATAATTCAATAATTAGCTTTATCAATTAAACCAACATTGCAAATCTTATTTCGTATTGTCACTGATGTGCATTTGTATTTCTTTCTTGTAGAAATGGAAACGGAGACCTGATAAGAAGCGAGAAGGTGACGAGGATCATCGAGGTACCTAACAAAAACAGCGTCCATGTGGTGGTTTTAACGGCCAGGCTGTCCATCCCAGCCACGGACCTATCCTACGTGATCCGGTGTCACGTGGTACACCAGTTCATGTCTTACTCACAGAGTCGGTCAGCCGAGATGATTATACATTGTAAGAAGTTTGTATAGCTCATGAATTGTCTGCTTAAGTTCGGACAGTCTTTAAATGATGTCTCGCAAATTTAGTATCCCCCCAGCACCCCACCCCCCCCACCATCCCCTATTGCCTTAAGACGCCATTTAGATACCTATATGCAACAGTGGGAAAGTAGCGTTAAGTAATTTATAAGCAGAGGTTTAGCGACTCATCCCAACGCCCTGGGGCGCCCGCCCTACTGTTATTTACTCAAAGATTTACCTTAAAATAATGTGTTTTTTTTTCTCCAGCAAATGATACAACCTCAGTAACCACAGAAGAGAGTAAGTATTTAATTATTTAAATAGTGCCCAAAGCATAATCACATCATCATTTTTTAATTACAATAAGATTAAGAGCATGACTCCAATCAGCCTTTAGAATGTCACTGTTAAGGAAAAATAACCCCCTCAAATCCACAAGAATTAACGTGCTATTTCCCTTGATGGTTTTAGGTAGCACACCAAGTATGCCTACAACGGAAATTCACGGTGAGTTAAAGACAATTTTTTCTGTCGAGCTGAAAATATAAATTAATCATCAGCTTAGAGTGTGATAAGCTCTTATGTATGTGTAATCTTTACAGCTGTATAAGGCAGGTAAAGTAGAGTTCATCTGTTTCTGTGAGATGAGATATGAAAATCTTTTGTGGTCAGCACTATTTGCTACTAGGTGAGGTGCCTTATCAGTATACAATCGATATATGGTAGTTATTAATAAGTCACTATCATGTATCGGTTTGCGTCTAATCCAACAGAGTAAAATTAAATAGTTATTAACACTAATTGAAAATTCTACACGTTCCTGATTGCCAATTAATTAATAGTGTCTAACAACTATGTAATTATGTGATCTTTGTAAAAAAAAAAAAAGTTGTTTATTTATACTCGACGATTTAGAGCCCATTGCTTTTGTGTTTAATTAGTAAAAAAAATTGTAATAATATAATTTTCCCCTTTTTATTCTATCAGAGGATACAACAACGACACACATGGGACACAGTAGGTTTTTTTGTTGCCTTTTTTTATGTGATCTCTCAAAACACCTTAAAACAATATATAACCAAATATAGGCAGACAGATTGAGCACACTGCTATCTAGTTCAAAATGCCATTCATTGCTAATGTGTATATATAATATGCATATATAAATATAACATAGTTTCAGTGTGCTACTTACATATATATATATATATATATATATATATATATATATATATATATATATATATATATATATATATATATATATATATATATATATATATATAAAATATCACCAGTTTATACTTATGTAACAGATGTTTCGTCGACTACCAATATGCCAACGTCAAATACAACGACAGTAGTTTTAAGAGGTAGGCCATATTTTTAAAACCAAAAAAAAATTATACAAAAACAAAATCGGCATTTAAATTGCAAATGTTACATTAGGGGACTGTAAGATATTTCTTGTTTAACTACAAATTGCCCAACACGAATAACGCCAAATCTGGTCATTATTTGAACTCGTTTAGTTGTTCATTTATCATTCCCCAAGTTTCATTCGTATAAAACAATGTGCTCTCTCCATTTATATTATACATTCGTCTAATATTATTAGACGAATTTATAATATATTAATATTGCACTACATTAGTCTATTGAAACATTATGCATCTCTGTAGGCCATCACACACGTGTAGACCTACCACATTCTACAGCTATTGACAACTTACAATTCTGTGTTTATCACTTTTAGATGCTAGAATAAACTCAGACGAGGTCAATGTCCTTGCATTGACCATCAGCATAGCCGTCATTGTTTTTGTCTCACTCACAGTACTTATAGTAGTCTTCATATGGAAGCTTAAATGTAAGTAGCACACAGTACTTATAGTAGTCTTCATATGGAAGTTTAAATGTAAGTAGCACACAGTAATTATAGGAGTCTTCATACGGAAGTTTACATGTAAGTAACACACAATGTTTGTAGCAGTCTTCATATAGAAGTTTACATGTAAGTAGTCTACAAACACATTGGTTGTAGTAGTCTTCATATGGAAGTTTAAATGTAAGTAGCACACTAACACAATGTTTGTAGTAGTCTTGATATGGAAGTTTAAATGTAAGTAGCACATTAACACAATGTTTGTAGTAGTCTTGATATGGAAGTTTAAATGTAAGTAGCACACTAACACAATGTTTGTAGGAGTCTTGATTTAGATTTTTACCGATGCATTGGATATGGACCTTTGGATGTAATAAAAGCTTTGGTCGCTAAAATATCTCTTAAGCGACCAAAGCTTTTATCAAAGAATGCAAGTTCGCTTTATTTTCTTATTTTCAGTGCATTTAAAGAAACGTTATTATAAAAAAAAAACTGCATTTGTTTTATGTTAGTTAATTTTTTTTCTTCTGGTTAGGCCAACAAAAAAAAATCTCAGGTAATCTCACAATTGCCCCACCCCTACCCCACTGCCCATGGGTCACATAGTTAAAACACATCATAATTAGACTGCTATAAAATGTTAACTGCCATATTTGAACTTTATTTTCACAGATTTTAAAACACATGCGCAAATACAGCCAGACAAAACAAGGTTAAGTTGAATTAATTGGCTTGACATTTTAATTGGTTTTCTATATTACAGGATATATATATATATATATATATATATATATATATATATATATATATATATATATATATATATATATATATATATATGATAATTTCAGTTTACTTAATATAGTAAAATTAGTTATACCTAATTATAAATTTTATCTTTTAATTAGACATTTAATGATTTCTAACTTTTACGATAGGTCACAGACTTCTAGCAGTTTCGACTCTGGTGAGTTTTTATTTAATTGCTTTATTTGATTCAGTGCAGTTTATTGATTCTTGCTAATTAAATGGGCAATTGAACAGGACATTGATGGGAGTAAATAATAAGATCCTTAGTAGATTTAATTATTTAAAGAGTCAACAAGCTTATTCAGAAACAGCATGTCTTCGTGGTTGAGTTTGAAAGTTTTGTTGAAAAAAAAAACTTTGCAAACCAGTTTTTTAAAAACTTAGAAGTTTAAATAACACTTATACTATCACTTATAAAACACACGAACAGAAGTCCCAAACAAAATACATCAACAAACTTTTTCTACATTACACGTGAACAAAAATCAACAAACCACACCAACAACACTATTCACCAACAAAACACACCAAGCATACACACCAATAAAACACCATTAATATTCACCAACGATACACACCAATAATACACACCAACAATACACAGCAACAATACACACCAACAATACACAGCAACGATACACAGCAACAATACACACCAACAATACACACCAACAATACACACCAACAATACACAGCAACGATACACACCAACAATACACAGCAACGATACACACCAACAATACACAGCAACGATACACACCAACAATACACAGGAACGATACACACCAACCACCTACACCTACCAACTCCACCAACATAGCACGCTAACAAAACACACCAACAGGACACACCCACAAGTTAACACGTATTTGTGTTGTTCCTGTTGTCAGATGTCTCGAGATGGGTTAAGAAAGACAAAAACAAGATCAGCAGCTTCGAGAGGACAGCACAAAGCACGACCCATGACCAGAGTACAGCAGCTTTCAACGGAGGGGCAATGGCACCGTTGGCATTAGGGGCGATTCCACCATCTGCCCCAGCTAGTACTTACTTAAATCTCTAGATGTCTCATTAACAATCAGTGGATTAGCAGGAAATTTCGTCGGGGGTGCGGTCGATGCCCCCAATATATATATATATATATATATATATATATATATATATATATATATATATATATATATATATATATATATATATATATATATATATATATATATATATATATATATATATATATATATATATATATATATATATATATATATATATAATATAAGCGGGCTGTGTCTGTCCTTCCTTCCTTCCTTCCGTCCGTCCGTCATCGCTATAGATTTTGGAACCATAAAAGTAAACATCGCACCATTTAGTGCTTTGCAGTGCATCGCATTGTCTTATTATAAGTATTAGAGTAGGGTCTGTTTATATAACGACATAGAGCTATTTTATAATTTCCACTGTTTGTACAATTTTGCATAACGTAAAGAGAATATTAAATACACGCACATTGCTAAAACATATTAAAAGGATCAATGTCAAATATCGTTTTCGTTAATATTCCTAGAAAAAGTGGATACATTTTTATAACATAATAACTGTAGGTTAGAAAAATCTAATTAAACTGTTTAGTAATTTTGCCAAGGGAGGTATTTTAAAAATAAATTGAACTCACGCTAAAAATGTGAATGCAGAATCTGCAAGAAGGAATAATTGTTGGAATAATATAATTAGCAAAATGTGAATGCAAATTATGCAGACGTGTAAGATTACATTATTGTTGAAATATTATAATTAGCATTGATTGATAAAAGGCTATTTTTTATTTATTTTATTCACTGAATGTAATGTTTACTACTTATAATTTTTACAAGCTTTTATTTAACTCACTTCCTCTGTCTGTCGTAAGTCTGTCTTGACGGAAACGCAGGAGTGAAAATTCGGACAGTTCTACTTGACCGACACGATTCACAGTTGGCACGTGGGTCAAGACATGAAGACAATACAATCTGAAACTAAATTTGACTTAATTGGATGCCTAATTGATTTTTTATGAATTAATTAAAATTTGGACCGAATTAGTAGGCATGTCTAGCCAACCACACCACACGCGTCATCAATAGCTGCGCCATCACGACCACGTAATGGCTGCGTTCAAAAACCATTGCGCGCCTACTGAACGTGATATTCAGTAGGCGCGCAATGGTTTTTAGTCATGTAACTCTATTGTAGATAAAACATGTAAAGTACTGAAAAAAAATTCATAAAAAACGTCTTAATAACAAGCTTTTATGTAATGATGCACTAAAAAGTAGAAAATAAATTATAGACTACTATTTAAATAACTATAAAGAAAAGCGTGGGTGTCTTCCTTAACATTAGTAAAGGTATCCAATAGATACTAAAGTGACCCACGCTTTTCTTTATAGTTATTTAAATAGTAGTCTATAATTTATTTTCTACTTTTTAGTGCATCATTACACAAAAGCTTGTTATTAAAACGTTTTTTATGAATTTTTTTAATCAACTATTAAGCACTATTATAGACGCGTCATCACGTTCATTTGGTGCGAAATGGTTTTAGTTATGAAACTCTATTGTAAATTTTTAAAATTTAAAGTACTGGGAAAAAAATGCGTGAATTGATAAAGTGATATAATATGGTAGGTAAAACACGGATATTTTAAATACTGCTGGGGGTTTTATAGGAGAGGCGTAGAGAGGGGGGGGGAACATATGTCCCCTGTTGCCGACCTAAGGGGGCGCCAAAGTGGGTTGAAAAAAATGTTCGCGGGGGGGTGGTGGTGGAAATCGGAAGTTTGAGGGCGGTGGGAGGGTGCAAATCGAAAGTTTGAGGGGGAGGGGGGGGGGGGTTTCAAATCAAAAGTGGTGCAAATCAAAAGTCTGAACGGGGGGGGGGGGGGGGGGGGAGGGTGGAAATTGAAATTTTGAGGAGAGGGGTGCCAATCGTAAGTTTGAGGGGGGGGGGGTCAAATCGAAAGTTTGTCCCCGGGCGCCGGAAAGGGTCGCTACGCCTCTGTTTTATAGTCATTCACTGTGTCAGACGCGTCCGGCGGCGCTCGGGAAGGGCGCGATTTGGCGCTACGGGCTAGACTGTGAGCAATATGCCTTTTTGATTGCATTTAAATTGTGTTTATGTTATGAGTGTTGTGTTTGTTTTTTTCTTTTGTGTTTTCTTTTTTGTTCGTTTGTGTTGTGTTTAGTTTTGTTCTGTTCCCCAGTTGGTACATTTTAAAAAGATTTACCGTGGCGGAGCACGGGATGCAGCTAGTATATATATATATATATATATATATATATATATATATATATATATATATATATATATATATAGGCCTATATGTGTGTGTATGTATGTATATAAAATTTGATTGTGTTTATCATTGAGTGGGTGTGTTTATGAAAGGGAGATAAAATTAAATGATATTGAGAGCTTTAATATGATGCCGCAGCAAATAAATCATAAGATCCGAATTATCTATATATTTTACGATCTGTGTGATTCTGTACACGTCTCTAGTTTTGTGCACCTTCTGTTTACAGTAGGTCATTGATTATAACGTGTCTTTATTTATCCATTTCTTTGAGACACTGCATGTGTTTAAAATGTTTGATTAAATAATCATTATTTTTCTTCTCTATAATGTTGATAAATTCAACTGGTTTATAATCATTATTTCTTCACATGTCACCAATAAATTATTAAATCTTATTTAAAAATTAACTGAGCTTAAATTACTGTAGTTTAGTGTTTGATCCTCGATTATATTCACACGAGTTATCGAGGTGGGTTTTGGGAGAAAGAAGGAGAGAGTTCAGATTTTTGTGACGATGTACCACGAGGAGGGGAGGATTCAGATTTTGTTGACGATGTTTGGTCGTTTATTGACTCTGTACAAGTATTTTGACAAATTTTTGCGTTTGGTTGAGTAGTCTGACAAAACGAACATCACAAAGTGAATCGACTGATTTCTTTTTTTTTTGTAATGCTGTGGAAGATTAAAACTATAATCCACAGATATGCTATTGTTAACTGGTTTTTGGAGATGGATTTTTTTTAAGGGACATTTTAAATCAAAGAGACTACGTTTTTATAAAAGAAACATTGCTACCTCTGAAGTCACAGGTACACATATCAACATCGTGACCTCAGAAGTCACAGGTACACATTCAACATCGTGACCTCAGAGGTCAAAGGTACACATACAACATCGTGACCTCAGAGGTCAAAGGTACACATTCAACACCGTGACCTCAGAGGTCAAAGGTACACATTCAACATCGTGACCTCAGAGGTCAAAGGTACACATTCAACATCGTGACCTCAGAGGTCAAAGGTACACATACAATATCGTGACCTCAGAGGTCACAGGTACACATTCAACATCTTGACCTCAGAGGTCAAAGGTACACATTCAACATCGTGACCTCAGAGGTCAAAGGTACACATACAACATCGTGACCTCAGAGGTCAAAGGTACACATTCAACATCGTGACCTCAGAGGTCAAAGGTACACAACAAATATAATGATTTCAGAGGTCACAGGGGAACCTCGTGGTCGGCCATACGAACGTGTGAGTGCTTACTCCAGAAGTCCTGAGTCTGAACCCCAGGCAGATGAGTCTAGTAAGCTTTGGACAGCAGCCCATCTAGTAGAGAGAACTCTAAACTCAAACACCCGCTATCTTGTAGTTTGTTCCAGTAAGGACAAAGGCAATGGAAGCTAACCATGGCAGAAAAGCAGGCTGAAGTCTGGGTTAATGGACTATAATATATAAATTTGGTGCATACAATATTGACACATGACACTTAATGTTTTGGAGAAACCCCCGTCCAACATTACAATTAAGAAAAGAGAAGAAGGGATCAAATGGACACATAATATATTATGCGTTTAGAGGTCACAGGTTCATATAAATATAAACCACATGATTTCAGAGGCCGTATGTTCACTTAACACATCATGATTTCAGAGGCCATATGTTCACATAACACATCATGACTGCAGAGGCCGTATGTTCACATAACACATCATAATTTCAGAGGCCATATGTTCACATAACACATTATGATTTCAAAGGTTACAGGTACACATTGCAGTGACGCAGTCAGGAAAATTCTGGATGATACACAAACAATAATAACGAAAACTTTTGAAGCTAAATAATAAACAGCTCCTGTTGTTTAATTAAATCTCAATACTAATCAATACTTGATGATTTGTTTAATTAAATCTCAATACTAATCAATACTTGATGATTTGTTTAATTAAAGCTCAATACTAATCAGCACCTGTTGATTTGTTCATCGCGTTGATGTGTTGTGTTGTTGTGTAAACATGTGTTGATTGATCATGTTTGTGTAGATTCAATAATTTTATTACTGGGGTTGGTTACCAGTCAAATATTTATCGAATCTAATTAGCGATAGCGTCAATGAACGAGAGTTTGAAGCTAGTTTCAAAACATCTGTAACTCAAGACTGATAATATTTGTTTTGTAAGTAGTATTTACCTTAATCTTAGCGATAACTCTCATTCATTATTAACGTTGAATTTAATGTGTTATAATCTTAAATTAAAAAAAAAAATTGAACTGTAGTTTACTTTATCCGAGACCTTTTAGTTTTTTGTTTGAGGTATTTTAATTGTGGTTGGGATTTCATGATAGTAATATGAATACAGAATTTAAAACTTTGTCCAAATCGGTTACATGCTAGAAATTAAAACTTTAAGGTGAATGTATAAAAACCGAATTTTCAGTTTCCTATTCATTTAAACTTGACATTGAAAATTTTAAAAAGATAATTTAACGAAACTAACTTGATTTACCAAACGTATATGTAAGCCCTGCTAGCGGTGAATACCTAAAATCTACCCTTCTAGGCTTATCTAACTAACTACTGTCCGGTCAGTGCAAGCCCGGATAAACCCAGACTGGTTAATAACCTAACCTTAGTCTAAATAATAAAACTACTAAAAAAAAAAAACTTTAACA
Source organism: Physella acuta (assembly GCF_028476545.2). Classification (NCBI taxonomy): domain Eukaryota; kingdom Metazoa; phylum Mollusca; class Gastropoda; family Physidae; genus Physella; species Physella acuta. Next base: position 292,213 of record NW_026732050.1, read on the forward strand.
ATATAATAAGATTTATTTATCAAAAATATGGAACCAAAACTTACATAAAAAACTAGAATCTAGATTCAGATCTAGACAAAACAAAACACTCAAGACATACAAAACCGAACTCAACGAAACAATTTATATATAACAAAACACCCAATTTCGGACTACGTCCAAGCGTACAAGAATTGGATTCACTTAGTTTAACAGTTAGATGATGTTTCTTTGACATTTGATGCACCGGATGGTCCAGGACCTGACACACAGTCTTCCTCCCTTCACCCGCTCGACATCCAAAAGCAATCAACCATCACTCCGGAAACTGACTTCCACACACCTCGCACACTACACGTAAACAAATAGTCCCTAATTCACAGATAACAACCCAAACGCCACGAAACATGCAACAGAATTATTTAGAAAGACACTTAATATAACCATTGACAACAATATAAACGAAATATATACAAACTAGCTGTAAACAGGGACATAAACAGTAAGACAGCGGCGCCATAATACGGGACTACACAACTAAAAACTACGAACAATTTACGACATGAAACGAAACGATACATTCACCTTCTAAGTTACAAATAATAATAATAATACACTCCAGCCGCTCACATATATACGTGATTCTCTAGGTGAGAGATGCTTGTAGCAATGGATGTCTTCGTGTTTCTCTGTTGGATGGTTTTTGTTTTTGTAGGAGAGACAACCGCTGAAGAAACGGGCCGTAAGTTATCTTTTATTTAAAACATGGCATGTATTTAAGGCGTATACCGAATCTTTTCTAACCAGGCATTTATTTTAAGACATATATCTCTAATTAGCCAACTACATTCAACTTTCACGTCATGTATTTTGAAAATGTTACGTCTTTAATAAAAGTTTAATGTTACGGGTATAAAAGGCGAGTGAACGAGTATGGGGACGGCGTGGCTTAGGGGTGATGCGCTAGACAGCAAACTCGAAAGTCTCGAGTTCGAATTCCTGTAAAGTAAGTGCGAACACCAGTCAATACGTTCAGGTTTAATTACAACTCAAGAGACGATTCGTGTTTACTTCAATACTTTTATTCGGTCTCAATTCTTTACACATAACAGAGCAACCCTCGTCCTACCCGCTACCACTAACCGCTGACCCCCTCACAATCGTTCATTCCCCCTTTTATACCCGCATTCGACCTTGGGATTACAATACATAAATACACCGGGGTTATTACACAGTAGGGTAAACACATCTCACACACGCACTCTCCCCTAAGTTCGAGACTATTCTACCCTATTCTAACCTGACCTCAAATGATCCGTAACAGTAGGTACTATGGGAATACTTTACATCATCAAAAGTATTTATTTTAACCATTGGATAAGGGTTGCATATATACTTTAAACTTGATTTATAACCGACGTGTACGTAAATGCATCCTTATTGGCACTTACCCACATAGCTACCAATCAGTAAACATTCCAGTCCACCAATTAACGGTCTAATGACAATATTATCCTTGTCAATTACCACTCCTTATAATTACTGTCATCCTGAGAATGCCTGTTAGACAAAACTACGTAAAGCGACAGAACCCGGTATTTAATAAGATGCTATAAACTTATTGACAAAGTATTTAAAAAGACAAATATATTGTTAAAATATTAAACCAAAACCTAAACCAAAATCTAAATCTAAATCTAAATCTAAATCTAAATCTAAATCTAAATCTAAATCTAAATCTAAATCTAAATCTAAATCTAAATCTAAATTTAAATCTAAATCTAAATCTAAATCTAAATCTAAATCTAAATCTAAATCTAAATCTAAAGCTAAAGCTAAAGCTAAAGCTAAATCTAAATCTAAACATAAACACAAACGTAAATCTAAATCTCGTATATGAATGTAATTGCTTCTTTATTCTTTAATCTACCTACTCTAAGTACTATAATATATAGCCTATAAGCTACAATCCAGCCACAATATGTGTCGACTTAAATCATTTGAGTAGTCAGCTTCACAAGCTATTTGTTATCATTAATATACTTAGCTAACCTTTGCCTCTTTCTGAAAGTTAAAGTTATATTTGAGTTAAACAAAACTGCTGCAAGCTTTAATCTACCTATTGCCTTGCATGTTTCAGACAAGCTGGAGGAATGTACAACAAAGAAATGCGAATATTTAGGTAACGTATTGTAGCTCACCACTAAATCAATCTTTATGGTGTTGTTTTTTGTTTCACGGTGACTCTGTTTTGCCTGCCTTTTGTGTCATCCAATGTCTGATGTATCGTTTGGATCGTGTCGTGTGACATTTTAAACATTTTATTTTATCGCGTGACATTTGATTTCTGAGATTTGGGATTTGATTTTTACTTTCTCGTATATACGAAGTATAGAGAAAGTATTGTAATCGTGCACAAAAATCACTTAAAATTTTAACAATTTTCACCGTGTTACACCTCAGTCCTTCATCACATCCGAAGTATAGAGGACTTATTTTAATAGGGCAAAAATTATCAATCCAGATTTATCCAAATTAATAGGTTTTATGCGTAATCCAGTCTGAAAAACTTGGCTTTGCAATTCTGTCGGTATGTCTGTGTGTGTGTGTGTGTGTCCGTGTGTAAACACGATAACTTGAGTACCGTTGCAGCTAGGTTGATGAAATTTCAAATATAAGTATTTTATCAAAATCGTAGATCCGTATCAACTTTTGAGCGATTTCCGATAACCGGAAGTGGTACTTTTCCTACTTTGAATTTTTCAAAAGCCTATAACTTGAGTACTATTTCAGATAGGTAAATGAAATT